>NC_045806.1:55878641-56000787 GCF_009873245.2 Balaenoptera musculus | reverse complement strand
AAAATTACTAGAACACAAGAAAAAAATATTACTTATATGTGAGAAATGGGAATGAGAGGTGAATACTTTTATCTTTCACTTTATGCTTCTCTGTGTTGTTTTAGCTGTTGGTCATGTGTTTGTATGACTTCTATAAATTTAAGAAGTTATTTAACAATACCAGGTATTCTGACTCCAAAATCCAGTGCTCTTTCTCGTACATCATAAATATATTTCCATCTTTGTATCTACCACCAAGGTCCAACATGCTGCCTTACATATAATAAGCACTGAGATAATTGTTGGGAAGCATTCAGAAAGAGAACGGACTTGTTCCCCTTAAGAAAAGACTAATTGGTGTCACAAAGCAGGTTGTAAAAATGGTTGAGAAACTTGTCTCAGGAAAGAAAACTCATTCCATTGTAACAGAAATTAATAAGAGAGGGATTAGAGTAAGTGAGAAGTCTGGTTGCCAGAGCAACCTCTTCCTGATTGGAAGGAACCCTTCACTCGAGAGGAGCTGATGAGGCAAGCACTGCTGCCTCCATCATCTTTGTTTTCATTTAGCTTCAATCATCAGGCAATGAACAAGCCAACTAGAAGCATTTCTAGGAGTCAGTGTCATAACCAAAGCAACAGGCTTGTTGGGACCTTGACAGGGAGAGAGGAAAGAGTAAAGTGGCAGGCAGTGATGGGGAGAAGGGAACCTCTAGGGTACAGGGCACAACCTGAAGAAGGGAGTTGACCAAAAGTCCAAGTTGCAGGGTTCAAGGTGAAACCACACTCCTCAGATGGGACTCGAACCCAACCGCACTTCAGTTGGGACTTGAACCCACAATCCCTGACTTAGGAGGGGACTCAAACTTACCGTCTTTTGATTGAAACCACACACTAGGTCTCAGGACTTAGTGATGCTCAGGTTCTTTTGTCTCGGTGCAGAAAGAATTCAGCAAGAGGCATAGTGTGAGTTTATTAGCGTAGGATGCTTGTGAGAGATACAAAGGGGCAGGAAAGGGAGCGCAGAAGGGAGTCTCAGAGACAAAGGGGGCTACATTTTTATAATCAAAGAAAAAGTGGGGAGAGAAGAAGACCACTTTCTTCCTCATTCTTGTGTAGATGTCAAGGCTTACATCATTAGTTCTTCCTTTGACCATATATGGTCTAACCGGGACTGTCATGGTTCTATTTTAATCATATATATATTAGCAGAAGGGTGGTAATTCATCTCAGATTTTGGTATAATGTCCCTTTTCACCTAGTTTCTTTTGGCTTTTGCCTATATTCCTGTATTAGCTACATGCAAAAATGCTACTCTTCAAGGACCATTAACCCCCTGACTTCATGCAACAAGATTCAGACCCCATATCTATTGTCTTATACTTTAACTTGTACATAGGTAGATTGTTGCTTGGTTACTGGATTCTTTTCTTGAGTGGTCATTAGCTTACAACAGTCTCCCAAACTCTCTTAAAATTCCCTTTCTATCTTTAATACCCGAGTGGGATTTCTAAACTAACTATTTATTATCCTACTCTATCCCTATCAAAGAGGATGGGGTTAATCCAGGTCTTATTTGCCCTGGTTTTGAGAGCGAATTTGGAGTCTGATGACCAGGAACAGTAGTATTTGCATAGTGGTGATAATCACAGAAATTTGTGTGGAAATGTCTGGATTCCAGGGGTTGATCTGGTTTGAAGAGGATTCAAGCCCACAGCTGGAGAATCATGACATGACCCAGTTCCCCTTTTAACTAGGCAAGGTTTAGGCTGATGTGTGTATGTAGGGGGTAGTTCAAGCTAGCAACTGCCATAGAAGCCACTAGAAGTTCCAGGAAATTTAGGGTCTCTCTTATTTACTGCTCTATCCCCAGTGCCTAGAATAAGTCTTGACAAGGTATCTATTCCATAAATATGTGCAAAATGAATTAGCCCAGGCAGCAGGCTAATTCTGAACTTCAGCCACAAGTGAGAAGAAGCCCCTGATATGTTTTCAAGCTTGGCAGGAGCTAGGTGAGGCTTACCATGAAGGCTAAAGTGTTTCAGTTCCTACAAATGGGCAAGTCTCTAGCAGGCAGAAACTGACAGCTAGAGCTACAAAGTAGTCTCCTTTAAACATACCTCAGGGTTTCCCTGGTGGTGCAGTGGTTAAGAATCTGCCTGCCAATGCGGGGACATGGGTTCGAGCCCTGGTCCTGGAAGATCCCACATGCCGCGGAGCAACTAAGCCCGTGTACCACAACTACTGAGCCTGTGCTCCAGAGCCCACAAACCACAACTACTGAAGCCCACGAGCCACAACTACTGAAGCCCACGAGTCACAATTACTGAAGCCCGCACGCCTAGAGTCCGTGCTCCATAACAAGAGAAGCCACTGCAATGAGAAGCCTGCGCACTGCAACGAAGAGTAGCCTCTGCTCTCCACA
Source organism: Balaenoptera musculus (assembly GCF_009873245.2). Taxonomy (NCBI): domain Eukaryota; kingdom Metazoa; phylum Chordata; class Mammalia; order Artiodactyla; family Balaenopteridae; genus Balaenoptera; species Balaenoptera musculus. The sequence continues at coordinate 55,998,386 of NC_045806.1, read as the reverse complement.
GCTAGAGAAAGCCCATGCGCAGCAACAAAGACCCAACGCAGCCAAAAATAATAAATAAATAAAATAAATAAATTTATTAAAAAAAAAAAACATAGCTCAGATGCTACCTCCTCAGGCAGGCCTTCTCTGACACAATAGCTAAAATGTCCCTCAACCCTCACCAAGTCTTTATCCCTTTACTCTGTTGTAGTTTCTTTGCCGTCTGAAAAAATGTGAGGTGCTTGTCTATGGGTTCAGTGTCTGTGTCCCTCCACTAGAATATAAATGCCACAAGAGTTGGGACTTTGTCTTATTCATCTCTGTATTTCTGACACCTAGAACAGTGCTGGACACACAATAGTTATTCAATAAATATTTGTTGAAACTCAGGCTGGAGGAACGAATCCAATAGAGAATTAAGTGTGAATGTAAGAACCACTTCCCACTTTTTCTCAGAAGACAAAGAAAAGCTCAAGCTTAATTTACACAGTGATTAAATAATTGAGCTTAATGACATATGTATGAGTTTATTCTTGTGTTTCCATTTCTTTCAATTGTACTATAGCCAGTACCCAACTTTCTCTTATATATTTCTTATAGTGAGTAGATATTTTCTATTTTAACAGTTTCTTTTGAACCTGAAAATCTGCCAGTGCTAATCTATGATTACCTCTAACCGTGCAAGAAGAAAGTGATGTCTCTTGTTTATAGTCAAATCTAGGTTAGCATAATCTTAAAAACAGTATTTCTCAAGGGAGTTTTAAAGATCTCTGACATCAGAATTACTTATCAAAAATGCATATTACTGGGCCTCATTCTAGAATCATCAAATCGTAGTCTGGAGGAGAACCAGGAACCTACATTTTAAGCAAGCTATTCACGTGATTCTTGTCAAGAACTGTGAAGGGTTTGAGATTTTACTCTACTTGCATGTTAACAAGCTTGCCTGTCATGGTTTCATGGATTCTGGCAGAAGACATGAAATCCCTGGGTCAGAGTCAAGAGTTGTTGTTGTTGTTGTTGTTATTATTATTAAAATTATTATTTGATTATATGGTTATTATCATTACTACTCAGCAGTACCAGTTGCCAGAGTGTTAGCATCTGTGTCAGTTTCCCATGCCCTAATTCTCACAGATGACACGAAGAGGGCTAAGTGATGCAAACACATGCAGTGGGTTGTGTTACAGAAGAAGAACACCAGGCTTAGGGAAGCTGAATCTTTTATAATGGGCAATAAGCATGCCTGAGCTTTAGAAGGAGAGATTATCTTTATTATACAGGGGAGAAATAAATAAACTTGTCTTTTGTTCTGGAGGGATATACTATCTCTATCTTCCAAGACTTTTCACTGTGCAATCACCCTTTAAAAATCAGTGCCTATACTCACAACACATGCAGAGACCCATGGAGAATTATTTTCCAATAATTCTGAGGTCCACTGAAGTTTGGGAATCATTGCCCTAGAAAGATTTAGCCATTATCTTCAGAGCTACCTTTGCGCCAAGCCTGTTAGGTGCTGGTAAATATTCTACCCCTGTTTGCTCCTGCCAGTTTGGCACAGTCTCTCTCTTCTAGCCATGCTTCCATAGGTCATGCTATCTCCTTCAAGGTAACCCTTTGCTCTGGAAAATAGACCCACAAGCTGGCTCAGAGGCACTGGGGGCTCCTACTAAAGGATCTGTTTGAAGAAGTAGGAAAGTACTTAGAAGGAGAGCACATAACAGTGAGAAAAGGGCTTAGGCATTTATTTGTTAACAAAACAAATATTTATTGAACACCTACTGTGTCCTAGAACTGTGCTAGATGCTGGTGCTATTAAAATTCACTCATTTGACACATATTTTGGGAGTGTCTGTTGTGTGCTAAGCACAAGCTAGAGTAAACTTTAAAGAAATAAAGCAACCTGCCATTCCCCTCAAGAAGGTTTATAAAGGAGATAGCTGACAGCTGTGTAAAAAAAAATAGTGCAATGGTGTGATAAACGCTACAATGGAAGTAATGTACAAAGTGCATGGGTGACACTGAGAAGAGAATAGCCAATTCTTCTGGAAGAGAATAAAGGAGGAGAGGGCAGGGCCAGGCATGGCAGGGAAGGGAAGGGCAAGAAAAGCTTCACCACACAGAAGATGATTGCACTGAGTCTTGAAGTATATGTAGGAGTCTTTCAGGCGGACAGGGATTCCAATCAGAAGGAAGAATGGGGGACAAAAGCATAGAGGCACGGAACAGAATGGTGTGTTCAGGAAACTTCAAGTAGTTTGGTATGGATGGAGTGTGAGGCATAAAGGGAAAAATGAAAAAAAGATACTTACAGGGTAGGTAAGGGCTAGACCGGGCAGGCCTTATCTTCTGTGCTGAGAAAGCTGGGTGTATCCTAGTGGCAATGGGGCCTCGCTGAAGGGCAAAGCAGCAACTGCAAAATTAGATTTGCACTTTAGTAAAAAACAGCAGGAGAAAAAATGATGAAGGGGGTTTACCAAGTAGGTTTGGCAGAAGGTAGTGAGAGTGGTCCATGGAGAGAACAGCATGTGAAAAGGGACAGAGGTGTGAAAGTATATGGTGTGCTTGGGGAACAGCAAGTCGCTTGCTCAGAATGTTGGTGTATGGATGGTAATGAGACAGTCATAAGGCTACAAAGGCAGATGATGAAGGGCACTGTAAGGATGCAGTGTCATGAGGTAGTTTAAGAGCATGGACTCTGGAGCCACATTAAAAACATTTGAATCCCATTTCTTCCATTTACTAACTGTATGGCCTTAGGGAAATTATGGGACCTCCTTGCCTCAGTTTCCTCATATGCAAAATGAGCATAATTACAACAACTACCTCAAAGGTTTGAAGATGAAATCATTCAATATGTAAAAATCAATTAGATTGCTCTCAGCATTTAGGAAGTACCATATAAATGTTAGCTCCTCTTATTATTGTAGACCATGTTAATAAGTTTGAACTTAATTTTCTTTTTCTTTTCTTTCTTTTATTTTTTTTCAATTGGGAGTTCTCTGATGTCCTTTCAATGGAGAGGGTATATACAAAATGGTGCTTTAGAGAAATTGACTCAGTGACAGTGTGGGGAGGACAGCCTCCATGGGAGAGAAACTAGAGGCATGAAGTTGTGTTAGGAGAATATTGCAGAAATCCAGGAGAAAGAGGAGGGCTTGACTAAAGCCAGTGACAATAAGATAGAGAGGAAGGGACACACGTGAGAAAGAATTTGGAAGAAAATTGACAGAACTAGGAAAGAGTTGGGTAAGGTTAATGAAGGAAAGGAAGGTTCATACTCAGTTAGGGGTCCCAGGTCAGCTCCATGTTTGGGTGTGCCCTGCCAACTTATGTCCTCCCTTCCTGGTTCTGGATGCAGTGACTTCCCAACTCTGTTATATTTTCTTGCTTTCCTAAAAGTCCAGCCTCAGGCCCTTCAGCACAAACAGGATTTTTAAAAAAATACCATCTGAGATTTCCTGGGAAAGCTGATAGAATAAAGCTGACCTACAGACTCTTAATCCACTACCACTGCTGCCAAATACCTAAAAGTGAAAAAAACTAAATCATAATTTAAAAAAAAAACTAACAATTTGAATAGCAGCAAACAAAGAGTAAAACTTCAAACTATAAATTGCCAAAAGTGACAGCCAAGGATGGAAATTGAAGACCTTGGGACAGTGTTACAAGGTTTCTAACTCTGTTCCCACCTCCAAGAAGCAGCACTTAGGGAAAAAGGCAAGTCAACAAAATCCTGTAAGTTATCACTAAACCCCACCAATTTGGAGAGTAGTCAACAGGGGTTTGGAATGGGCAGGGGATGGGGGGAGGGGTTGAAGAACAGAGCATTTGGGGAAGAGTTCAGAGAATACCTCCAGGAGAGTCCCAACATATTATTGCAGGATCTCAGCCAAGGCAGGGGGTGCTGTCAGAGCTTGTCATTTTCTGGAGGTTCCTTACTTCCCTATTTCTTAGGAGGATTGAACCAAAGCTTTGGGAGTGGAATATACCCCTGGCAGGTAGAAATGGGCCATGTATGGCTATTTAATAAGACCTCAGAAGACAGAGATCAGAGTCAGGTCCCTCAGCAAGAGAGGCAGAGCTTTAGCTACAGAATAATGGATTGAACAGAACATTCTGCTTTCAAACAAGACCTTGGAAAGGAATATGAAAAGATCATAGATACGCTGGGAAGGGTGTCGTGGAGAATTCAACCAAATTATATCAAAACAAATAGAAGCTCTGGCCAGACCTGGCCATGTTAAGCATTAGCGAAGGGAAAAGAAATGGCATGGCTACCATGCCAACATACCGCCACAACCAGAGGAGAAAAGGGAAGAAATATAGTATGCAAACAAGAGATTAAATCCATATGGAGCAGCAATTGCAGTCTTGGGCATTTATCCCAGAGAAATGAAAACTTATATTCACACAAAAACCTGTGCACAAATGCACCATAGCAGCTTTCCTCATAATAGCCCCAAACTAGAAAAAACCCAGATGTACTTCAACAGGCGAATGCTTAAACAAACTGTGGTACATCCATACCATGGAATACTACTTAGCAATAAAAGGAACAGACTGTTGATGCAATAACTTGGATAGATATTTGGGAAACTATACTGAGTGAAAAAAGCCAATCCCCTCCCTTAGTGAGGTGAGAAGGTGTGGTTAAAAAGACAACACAAGGGATCCTTGTGGTGTTGGAACTATTTTGTATCCTGACTACCGTGGTGGATACACAAACCTACACATGATAAATTGCATAGAGGTAAATACACACACATACACAAATGAGCTTAAGTAAAACTGGAGAAATCTGAATCAAATAGATGAATTGTATCAATGTCAGTATCCTAGTTGTGATTTGTACTGTCGTTTGCAAGAGGTTGCCTTTGGGAGAAACTAGATGAAGAGTACACAGTGTCTCCCTGTATTCTTTCTTTATTAAATTAATTTATCTACATATATTTTTTAGCATCTCTATTGAAGTATAATTGCTTTACAATGGTGTATTAGTTTCTGCTTTATAACAAAGTGAATCAGTTATACATATACACATATCCCCATATCTCTTCCCTCTTGCATCTCCCTCTCTCCCACCCTCCGTATCCCACCCCTCTAGGTGGTCACAAAGCACCGAGCTGATCTCCCTGTGCTATGCAGCTGCTTCCCACTAGCTATCTATTTTACATTTGGTAGTGTATATATGTCCATGCCACTCTCTCACTTTGTCCCAGCTTACCCCTCCCCCTCCCTGTATCCTCAAGTCCATTCTCTAGTAGGTCTGCGTCTTTATTCCCGTCTTGCCCCTAGGTTCTTCATGACCATTTTTTGGTTTGTTTTTTAGATTCCATATGTATGTATTAGCATACGGTATTTGTTTTTCTCTTTCTGACTTACTTCACTCTGTATGACAGACTCTAGGTCCATCCACCTCACTATAAATAACTCAATTTCGTTTCTTTTTATGGCTGAGTAATACTCCATCATATATATGTGTAGGTTTTTCCCATTCATCACTTTAAATATGTCCTGCCACTCCCTTCTGGCTTGCAGAGTTTCTGCTGAAAGATCAGCTGTTAACCTCATGGGGATTCCCTGGTATGTTATTTGTTGTTTTTCCCTTGCTGCTTTTAATATTTTTTCTTTATATTTAATTTTTGATAGTTTGATTAATATGTGTCTTGGCGTGTTTCTCCTTGGATTTATCCTGTATGGGATTCTCTGTGCTTCCTGGACTTGATTAACTATTTCCTTTCTCATATTAGGGAAGTTTTCAACTATAATCTCTTCAACTATTTTCTCAGTCCCTTTCTTTTTCTCTTCTTCTTTTGGGAGCCCTAAAATTCGAATGTTGGTGTGTTTAATGTTGCCCCAGAGGTCTCTGAGACTGTCCTCAATTCTTTTCATTCTTTTTTCTTTATTCTGCTCTGCAGTAGTTATTTCCACTATTTTATCTTCCAGGTCACTTATCCGTTCTTCTGCCTCAGTTATTCTGCTATTGATTCCTTCTAGAGAATTTTTAATTTCATTTATTGTGTTGTTCATCACTGTCTGTTTGCTCTTTAGTTCTTCTAGGTCCCTGTTAAACGTTTCTTGTATTTTCTCCATTATATTTCCAAGATTTTGGATCATCTTTACTATCATTATTCTGAATTCTTTTTCAGGTAGACTGCCTATTTCCCCTTCATGTGTTAGGTCTGGTGGGTTTTTACCTTGCTCCTTCATCTGCTGCGTGTTTCTCTGTCTTCTCATTTTGCTTAACTTACTGTGTTTGGGGTCTCCTTTTCACAGGCTGCAGGTTTGTAGTTCCCGTTGTTTTTGGTGTCTGTCCCTAGTGGCTAAGGTTGGTTCAGTGGGTTGTGTAGGCTTCCTGGTGGAGGGGACTAGTGCCTGTGTTCTGGTGGATGAGGCTGGATCTTGTCTTTCTGGTGGGCAGGTCAACGTCTGGTGGTGTGTTTTGGGTTGTCTGTGGCCTTATTATGGTTTTAGGCAGCCTCTCTGCTAATGGATGGGGCTGTGTTCCTGTCTTGCTAGTTGTTTGGCATAGGGTGTCCAGCACTCTAGCTTGCTGGTCATTGAGTGGAGCTGGGTCTTGGCATTGAGATGGAGATCTCTGGGAGATTTTCTCCGTTTGATATTACATGGAGCTGGGAGGCCTCTTGTGGACCAATGTCCTGAACTTGGCTCTCCCACCTCAGAGGCATAGCCCTGACGCCTGGCTGGAGCACCAAGAGCCTGTCATCCACATGGCTCAGAATACAAGGGCGAAAAAAAAGAAAGAAAGAAAGAAGAAGATAAAATAAAATAAAGTTATTAAAATAAAAAATAATTATTAAAAAATTTTTTAAAAGTAATAAAAAAAAGAAAGAAGAGAGCAACAAAGCCAAAAAACAAATCCACCAATGATAACAAGCCCTAAAAACTATACTAAAAAAACAAACAAACAAACAAAAAAAACGGACAGACAGAACCCTAGGACAAATGGTAAAAGCAAAGCTATACAGACAAAATCACACACAGAAGCATACACATACACACTCACAAAAAGAGAAAAAGGGAAAAAAGTATATATACCGTCGCTCCCAAAGTCCATCTCCTCAATTTGGGATGATTCGTTGTCTATTCAAGTATTCCACAGATGCAGGTACATCAGGTTGATAGTGGAGATTTAATCTGCTGCTCCTGAGGCTGCTGGGAGAAATTTCCCTTTCTCTTCTTTATTCGTGCAGCTCCTGGGGCTCAGCTTTGGATTTGGACCCGCCTCTGCATGTAGGTCGCCTGAGGGCATCTGTTCTTCACCCAGACAGGACGGGGTTAAATGAGCAGCTTATTCGGGGGCTCTGGCTCCCTCAGGCCGGGGGGAGGGAGGGGTATGGAGTGCAGGGCGAGCCTTCCACAGCAGAGGCCAGCGTGAGGTTGCAACAGCCTGAGGCGCGCCGTGTGTTCTCCTGGGGATGTTGTCCCTGGGTCACGGGACCCTGGCAGTGGCGGGCTGCACAGGCTCCCAGGAGGGGCGGTGTGGATAGTGACCTGTGCTTGCTCACAGGCTTCTTGGTGGCGGCAGCAGCAGCTTTAGCGTCTCATGCCCGTCTCTGGTGTCCACACTGATAGCCGCGGCACGCGCCCGTCTCTGGAGCTCCTTTAAGCGGCGCTCTGAATCCCCTCTCCTCACGCACCAGGAAACAAAGAGGCAAGAAAAAGTCTCTTGTCTCTTCGGCAGCTGCAGACTTTTTCCCGGACTCCTCCCAGCTAGCTGTGGTGCGCTAACCCCTTCAGGCTGTGCTCACGCTGCCAACCTCAGTCCTCTCCCTGCGATCCGACAGTAGCCCGAGCCTCAGCTCCCAGCCCCCGCCCGCCCTGGCGGGTGAGCAGACAAGCCTCTCGGGTTGGTGAGTGCTACTCGGCACCGAGTCTCTGTGCGGGAATCTCTCCGCTTTGCCCTCCGCACCCCTGTGGCTGCGCTCTTCTCCGTGGCTCCGAAGCTTCCCCCCTCCACCACCCGCAATCTCCGCCCGCGAAGGGCCTTCCTAGTGTGTGGGAACCTTTCCTCCTTCACGGCTCCCTCCCACTGGTGCAGGTCCTGTCCCTATTCTTTTGTCTCTGTTGTTTCTTTTTTCTTTTGCCCTACCCAGGTACGTGGGGAGTTTCTTGCCTTTTGGGAGGTCTGCGGTCTTCTGCCAGCGTTCAGTAGGTGTTCTTTAGGAGTTGTTCCACATGTAGATGTATTTCTGATGTATTTGTGGGGAGGAAGGTGATCTCCACGTCTTACTCTTCCGCCATCTTGAAGCTCCTCCCCTCTCCCTGTATTATTTCTTACAATTTCATGTGAAGCTACAATGATCTTAATAAAAAGTTTAATTAAAATAAAAATATATGAAAGAAAACACAACCCAAGGAACACAAGAAAATTCTGAGTAGTTCACATGTTAGAACCCCTCAAAACATGAATTCAATAAATAAGAACTCAAAGACAAGATAATAAACAATAAAAAGAGGATATGGCAGAATTAAAGAAACAGAGTAAGAACCAAAATAATAACTATTTCAGAACTAATAAATTAGTTGGAAACAGTGTGTCTCAAAATAGCCATGACTGAGAATAGAATCACTGACTTGGAAGGAAGTATTGTGATAATCATAGTGAGTCAAAGCTAAAGGATAAAGGTATTAATTCAATCATAGACAGGATAATAGTCATGGAAATTGAAGACAATCTAACTAGGTTAGTTAGAGTTCCTAAAGTCTATGGAGAATTCAACAAATTGTGCAGAAAAGGTACTTAGGAATATAATAGAGAAAACTTTCCCTGAAATGAAAGAAGAACCAAATCCGTAGACAGAAAGGACATATTGTGCTCCAGAAAAAATTTATAAGCGTGACTGATATTGAGACTTATCGTAAGTAAGCTTTTGAACATCAAGGATAAAAAAAAAAACAAACTATTCTTCAGGTGTATAGACAGAAAAAAATAGCATATTTATATGAAGGAAAAATCAGCCTGGCTCAGACTTCACAGCAATATTCAATACCAAAAGACAATGAATGAAGCAGGTCTTTAAAGTGTTGTGACAAAGTTTAAGTGAGACTCAAAGACATCATACCCAGCCAACTACTTTTTCAAATAAAAAGACAACAGGCAGAACTCAGTGAGTACAGCATTCATAGAACCCTCTACAAAAGCCAGCCAACCAAGAGAAAAATCAAATTAAAAAATCTGGGAATAGAAAAGCCATGATAAAAGAACACAGGTAGAGGAATTCCCTGGCAGTCCAGTGGTTAGGACTGCACTTTCACTGCCATGGGCCTGGGTTAAATCGCTGGTGGGGAACTAAGATCCTACAAGCCACGTGGCGTGGCCAAAAAAAAATTATACTACATATACATTCCCTAAATAACTGGGCGCAGCCAAAATAATATATTTATACTACATATATATTCCCTAAATAACTGGGGCGATGCTGGTGGCAAAGCAGCGTATAACAGTTAACAACACTGACAGAGTAATGTTATAACTAATAAAAATCTGGAGGTTGAGGGAGAGGAGATGAGAGAAAGTATAACGATGATAATCTTATCTTCCATAGGGTGGAGTCAATATCTCTTGAGGTGAAATAATATTTATCCAAAGGTTAGCAATTCCTTTGGTTTCATTTTAGTCTTCTGTTAAATTCAAGTAAAATTAGATTGAATACTTTTTAATAAAACTGCACTGCACACTATGATCCTATTTTCATAAAATCTTTTTTATCTAGCCATCCATCCATCTCTTTTCTGCGTATGTGCATAGAGAGATGTCTAAAATGATGTTCACTAAATATTAACACTGATTATTTTTGGATGGTGGAATTTGGGGTGATCTGTTACTTTTTTATTTGTACAAAAACAGCAACATCATTCATTTTTCAGAAGAAAGTAAACTGTATTTGTTCTTTGGTTGTACTGGATTCAAATTTTATCTGACATGGTATGACATGAATGGACCATACCAGAAACTTGTATATTTTTACTTCATCAGAAATGTTTTTTATGATGTGGAATGACATTTCTCTATTGTAGGAGAATATGTATTGGTCAATTAAATATGCAATTAGCACCCACTATGGTTCCAAATCTATGCTAGGGCCCAGAGGAGAAATATGGCTTCCTCTCTTGAAAGAAATTTCAATTCAGTTGAAGAGACAAGATTCATATTAGCGAGAAGTTTCTCACCAAACATAGATATGACAAAATAAGTGACAACAGCTCCACAGTTCAAGGAAAACCAAACAAATGTCAAATGGGTATTTATATGGCAAGAATTATTCTACGTATAGGTGATACAAAGATGAATAAAGTACATTCTCTGTACTCAAGTAAATTAAAATTCAGCTGGGGAGACAAAGTATAAATACATAATTTTATTTTTTAATTTATTTTTTAAACATCTTTATTGGAGTATAATTGCTTTACAATGGTGTGTTAGTTTCTGCTTTATAACAAATTGAATCAGCTATACATATACATATATCCCCATATCTCCTCCCTCTTGCGCCTCCCTCCCTCCCACCCCTCTCGGTGGTCACAAAGCACCGAGCTGATCTCCCTGTGCTATGCGGCTGCTTCCCACTACATTTGTTAGTATGTATAAGTCCATGCCACTCTCTCACTTCGTCCCAGCTTACCCTTCCCCCTCCCCGTGTTCTCAAGTCCATTCTCTATGTCTGCGTCTTTTTTCCTGTCCTGCCACTAGGTTCTTCAGAACCAATTTTTTTTTTTTTAGGTTCCATATATGTGTGTTAGCATACAGTATTTGTTTTTCTCTTTCTGACTTACTTCACTCTGTATGACAGACTCTAGGCCCATCCACCTCACTACAAATAACTCAATTTCGTTTCCTTTTATGGCTGAGTAATATTCCATTGTACATGTGCCACATCTTCTTTATCCATTCATCTGTCGATGGACACTTAGGTTGCTTCCATGTCCTGGCTATTGTAAATAGAGCTGCAATGAACATTGTGGTACATGACCTTTTTGAATTATGGTTTTCTCAGGTTATATGCCCAGGAGTGGGATTGCTGGGTCGTATGGTAGTTCTATTTGTAGTTTTTTAAGGAACCTCCATACTGTTCTCCATAGTGGCTGTATCAATTTACATTCCCACCAACAGTGCAGGAGGGTTCCCTTTTCTCCATACCCTCTCCAGCATTTATTGTTTGTAGATTTTTTGATGATGGCCATTCTGACTGGTGTGAGGTGATATCTCATTGTAGTTTTGATTTGCATTTCTCTAGTGATTAGTGATGTTGAGCATTCTTTCATGTGTTTGTTGGCAATCTGTATATCTTCTTTGGAGAAATGTCTATTTAGGTCTTCTGCCCATTTTTGGATTGGGTTGTTTGTTTTTTTGATATTGAGCTGCATGAACTGCTTGTAAATTTTGGAGATTAATCCTTTGTCAGTTGCTTCATTTGCAAATATTTTCTCCCATTCTGAGGGTTGTCTTTTCATCTTGTTTATGGTTTCCTTTACTGTGCAAAAGCTTTTAAGTTTCATTAGGTTCCATTTGTTTCTTTTTGTTTTTATTTCCATTTCTCTAGGAGGTGGGTCAAAAAGGATCTTGCTGTGATTTATATCATAGAGTGTTCTGCCTATGTTTTTCTCTAAGAGTTTTATAGTGTCTGGCCTTACATTTAGGTCTTTAATCCATTGTGAGTTTATTTTTGTGTATGGTGTTATTATAACTTGATAATTTTAAGGTACAAGTATGCCAGTGGTACAATGGGAACAAAAAAATTGAATAAAAAAATGTAGTTAGGGAGGGATAGATTGAGAGTTTGGGATTAGCAGATGCAAACTATTGTATATAGGATGGATAAACAACAAGGTCCTATTGTATAATACAGGGAACTATATTCAATAGCTTGTGATAAACTATAATGGAAAAGAATATGAAAAAGAGTGTGTATATATATGTATAGCTAAATCACTTTGTTGTACAGCAGAAATTAACACAACATTGTTAATCAACTATATTTCAATAAAATAAATTAAAAAAAATAGGCAGGATAGCAAGTTGAAAGAAAATGTAATTAATACTGAATCAGTAAAGACAGAGATAGATGAATTGGACATGGCTTGTGTTTAATTTTGCAAATGGTTTTGTGCCAGCCTCCTCTTCCTGTTTCCAACATTTTATACCAAGTCACTGAGACTTTGCCTAATGTCATCCTCCAACATGACCATGTTTCTTTGATAGTTCAGCTTGGCAAACATTTGAGGCCCTCTGTGTGCCAAGCTCTGTGCCAGAGATCCAAAAACACATAAATAATACACAGTTCCTTCCTCAAAGAAGGGGAAGAGGGAGACAACTAACATTTGTCAAATGCCCACTTGCGCCAGGCAGTGTGCTAGATTTTTTATGTTATCTCATTTAATCCTCACAACAACCCTATGAGATAAATAAAGTTATCCTTTTATAAAAGGAAACACTAAAGCTCAGAGAAGTTAAGTAACTAGAGCTGGACATATCCTGAATGGAGGGTGACAAAATATTTTCTGTATCTAGTGAGATGATTGCATTTTCTCCTTTCAACTGTTAATCTGGCAAATTGAATTGAATGACTTTTTTAATATTAAAAGTGCCATATATTCTGGGGAAAACCCAAACTTAGTCTTAAGGTTTTATAATTTTATTGATTGTTGGATTGAATTTGCCAATATTTGTATCTATGTTTATAAGTGAGATTGGCTTGTAATTGTATTTACTTTGTCAAGTATTATGGGCTGACATGGTCATATGTTGAAGCCCTATCCCCCAGTACCTCAGAATGTAACTGTACTTGGAGATAGGGCTTGCAGAAGGATGATGAAGTTAAGATAAGGCCAGTAGGGTGGGCCCTAATCTAATCTCACTTGTCCTTATAGGAAGAGGAAATTTAGACACACAAGGAGAAATCTAAACTCACAAAAGGGGGCACTTGTGCACAGAGGAAGGACACAATGTGACATAGGTCATCTACAAGCCAAGGAGAGAGGCCCCAGAAGAAACTAAGCTTGTGGACACCTTGATTTTGGACTAATAGCCTCCAGAACTGTGAGAAAAGAAATTTCTGTCGTTTAAATAAAAAAAAAGTCACTGGCTGGAAGTCACACAGCTAATAAGTAGCAGGGTAGATATTTGAATCTGTAGCTGTACTCAGGGCAGTGGCCACCTAATGGGAAGAACAGGCATTTATAACTCACAGTTCTATTCAAGGAGACCTGCCATAAAGGGTATGAACAAAATACTCCAAGTGCTTGGAGGAATCCAAAAAGACTTCCCCAAAGTAACTCATTTTTGAGGAATAAGGGTGGAGCTGGGGCTGAGGAATGTTCTAGAAGACAGTAGAGAATGGATTCCTAAGGATACACAGCTACTTAAAATAATTATTTGAAAATTTTGACCCCTTTCCACCAGGAATCTGAGCTGGAAAAAAGTAAATGTAGTTTTATTAGCTATATTTTATCCATTGTCATTAAAAATATAATTAGCTGCAATTATTATAAGGTTCTGGCTATTTTCTCACCCCTCCATATCTCTCCTCCATGCAATAGCCTTGTTGCATTTTTTTTCTCAAAGTAAGGTCTTGAAATATTAATTTACACCTTGATCTCCCTTGAGAATGTAGCCAGGGGATATTAATCCCAGAGACTGGACAAGAAGAATGAGGAGTTTTTTGTGTCAGGTCACCCTGACACCCGTCATCCTAGATGGGACTTTCTTTCAGTGGCCAATCACTCCTTACCTCTGGGTCTATAGAAAACTGAAGATAAGTCTCATTCAGGCAAGTGGCCAAAGGAGAGTGTTACTACCTTCAACTCCTGGAAGACGTTCCCCTCCCTTCCCAGCCCTCTGCAGTAGAACTTTCCTGAGTGTTTTGAGATCTCCAGGTGTCTCTTTTCTTTTCCTCCAAATTCTGAAAAGTTCCCAAGGCAAACATATCCATTCACCCACCCAGCCATCCACTCACTCATCCAAGTCCACAGTCACATCCATCCACCAACCCACCCACTCAATTTCATTGAGAAATTATCATGTGCTGGGTATAATGCCGGATATCTGGGATAGAGATAAGAAACAGACTCTACTCTAGAGTGACAAACAGTCCCAGATTGCACAGCCCTTGGTGGGGGGCTCCCAGGATATGATATTCTCAGCGCTAAAACCAGGAAAGCCCTGGGCAAACCAGGATGAGTTGGCCACCCTACCCTTCTCTTAGTGGAATGGGAATACAGGTAACTATGATCAAACCAAAAGGACAGTGTTTTATTCATCACTAACTCCAGTGTACAAAGGAACCTCTAGCACTTAATGAGGATGAAATATCAGTTGACTGATCAACTGCATGAATGACTGACAAAAGTGCTGTAAGAGGATGCTTTGGGAAGGTAGATTCATTCATTCAACAAATACTTATCAAAGGCCTGCTATGTTGACAGGCACAGTGCTGATCACTAGAGATACAATGATGGGTAAAACCAGATATGGTCCCTGTCCTTATGGTGCTTACAGTATAAGAAAAAAATAGACATTTGAATACTTACAACAAAGACAGTGGATACTTTGGGACCACATCGCAGGAGAACTTCTCCCAGTCTATTGATCAGGTAAGACTTTCCTGGAGGAAGTAATATTTAAACTGAGACTTCAAGGATGAGTAGGAAAGAAGAAGGTGGGTAGGGAGTGGGAGAAAGTTAAATGATGGGAAGTCATGGTTATAACAGCAGCCCCAACTTCATCCTCTGGGGTTTCATTTTTCCCATGGCATTATTTCACTTTAATACTCAACACCTACTTCTCTTTAGATATTCCACTCAGGGGTCATGTCCTCTATGAGGGTTCTCCAGCCCCTTTCAGATTGATTTGACCATTCCATCTGGGGCTGTCCAGCTACATGTTCATCAAACCCTGTTTTCAAATCTCCTCCTCAGCATAACACTGGACTGATCTCTCAGCCCTCCTGCATCTAGATGGGGCCACATGACCACATGCTGTGTCACTTCTGCCACAAAATATTTATGAGAAGGTATATTTTCTCCACTCTGGCCCTCTCCCCGTATATGCCAGCTAGGTGGTGCTTAGTGGTCTTTAGTGGAGGATGGAACAGACCTGGATCTCTAAATGACTTTGTGGAGTAGAGCCTCCCTTCACAAGCTGAACCACAGTAAACTTGAACATGAGCAAGAAATACATTTTTGTGTGTTAAGTCCCTTATATTTGGGAGTTCATATGTTACAGCAACTAGCCTTACTTCCTGTAATTATTACACCATTCTCTACCTTGATCATATTTATATCTCTGCACCATTTAAAATCATGCAATGCACTCGGTTGTCTATGGGAATGTCTCATCTACTAGAATCTAAGTTCCTTGATGTGTCTTAGTCCTCTTTGAGTCCTCACACCTAGCACAGTGCCTAGCGCATGCAAGTACTTAACTATTTGATGAATGAATGAATAAATGAATGCATGATGCCCAACCCTCTGGGGGGTTCCCACTCTGCCTTTAAAAATCAGGCCCACAATGGAAAAAAGTCCCATTTTCTGGTTTTTCTTAGTGTAGCTTCCATTCTCTAAAGGGATTTTACTAAATCCTAAGAGAAAACAGAAAATAATTATAGAAAATAGTAACAGCAGAGTCAGGTTTCTACACCACAGGTTTTGAATTTTGCAATCCCAGTAAAAGCAGTGAAAAGTTTTCTTTACAGAAATGAAATTATGCCATTTGCAGCAACATGGATGGATCTGGAAATTATCATACTAAGTGAAGTAAGTCAGACAGAGAAAGACAAATATCATGTGATATCACTTTTATGTGAAATCTAAAAAAAATGATACAAATGAACTTCTTTACAAAACAGAGACAGACTCACAGACTTTGAAAACAAACTTATGGTTACCAAAGAGGAAATGGGAGGGATAAATTAGGAGCTTGGAATTAACAGATACACACTACTATATATAAAATAGATAAACAATAAGGACCTACTGTATAGCACAGGGAACTATATTCAATATCTTGTAATAAAGTATAATGGAAAGGAACCTGAAAAAGAATATATCTATATATCTATATATCTCTCTATATATATATGTGAATCACTTTGCTGTACACCTGAAACTAACACATTGTAAATCAACTATACTTCAATTAAAAAAAATGAAAAAGAAGTTTTTACAGGGACCCCAAATGCTCTCTCTTTAAATAGATTTACTGTTTAGGCCAGTAGTTCTAATAACTTTTCCCCTGACCTCACACCTTTCTCATGTACAACACACTCCAATCAATAATGACTCTTTACATCCAGGGAGCTGAGATGCACTGATGAGCTGATGTGACTGGGCCCGCAGCTTCGCCTGGTTTTCCTCTCCCCTGACCTCGCACCCTGCCTGTTGCTTAGTCATGAGGCCCTCTAGATATCTCAGCCCCCAAACTCTCTCACCTCTGCCTCCCCATTTCCAACTATCAGCTGCTAAAAACCTCACTCTGCTGCTTCAGATTTCTCAGGCCTTGAAAGGGTTCACACTTTCAATTCTGGTGTTTGGCCTGCAGCGATTACCTGTTTCTTAGCCAGTTAGCTGGAGAGGAATGATTGCATCCTTGAGTCTCCAGAACTGGCCCTAGAGCCTTCTCTAAGGGTTCAGGTGAGCTCTCTTTATCACTCACTCCCCTCCACCACACAATACCCAGAACAGTCCTGCAGTGAGCATTAGAACCAATACAGAGGTTTGTGGGGTTTTTTGCGAGAATAGAAAGAGGAGGGGTGCAATGTAAGTAAGAGGCAGACACAAAACAAGCTTTGAGCAGTTGCTGTGTGCGAAAGAGTATGCTAGATTGTGCTGAATATGCTTGTATGATTTTCAAGTTTTTGTAAGAGCAAGCAGCTCTTTTTTTCTGTGTTCAGTGGGCCAGTAAACACAGCATAAGCGAAGGTAAAAAAATAGAACCAGATCACAATAAACAGACCCTTAATGCATGCTAGTGCCTTAGAGTTAAATCTGGACATTGCCTGTGCTCTGAGAATGAAAGAGCCATACTTTCTTTCAGCATGGAGCCCTGAATCTGGGATTTACTCCATTGGTTCAACACAGTGAAGTCTGTGGCTGAGTGAACAATCACGTAGTCTATATGGCATTCCTAGGGGCTAGTTTTAGATCCTGGCATACAGTACATACTCAGTCGGTGACTGATCAGTGAATAACTTCTCAGCAAATATTCATTCTCTCATGAAGACCATGTCCTTTAGGAGTGAAGAGTTGCCAATTCACAATTAGTTGCCAATTCATGATTCATGAGATCCTATCCTCACCCCCCAAGGGTTCAGACGGTGAGGGAGAAGTGAAAGCAGAAGGGAGGAAAAGTTTAGGCCAGCATGATAGACATAAGGCACATGTACTATAACTCCTCTTTCCGTCATCCATGGAAGACATTGATAATCAATCATAGCATTCCACCACTGAGTCCATTTGCACCCTCTGACTCCTTCTTAACACATCGCTGTAAGTAGTCCCTACCATTCAGTTGGAGTGCAGCATGAAATGTATTTAGCACCTGAATCTAGGCTCCCTCGGTTATGAAGAGAGCCATGAATACAGATCTAAAAGGAAAGTAAGACACTTATATAGTAAATCAGAAAATCTTCCCTGAGCATATCATCACTTTTGCTTTTTCATACTCATGGCTAAGATTTATTACAGGAATTTATTAAGGATATGAAGATTTATTAAGGATGCACAACTGGATCATAAGGGAAAAAGACCTAAGTGGAATATGGAGGATTCCATGTGCAAAGGCCGTGACTTTTTCTGTTTTTGAACTTTTGAACATGTTCTTTACTCTTCTTGAAATGAAATTTTCCTCCCCTGTCTTTCTGGTGAATTCCTAGTTATCCTTCATGATTTAGCTCAAGCTTCACCTCCTTTCTGAAGCCCTGTGTCTCTTTTTCTCCATCCCAAAGAAGGTTAGTTATCTCTAGCCAATTCTTCTCAGTCTACTTTGATTCCTTCAGCCATGGTTATTATGTATTTACCACGAGGTAGAGTCTGGGCTCCCATTCCTCGCCTTATTCCTTAAAGACTGGGGTTCCTAGGGGTTTTGTCCTCAGCTCCTCTCCTCATTTCCCTCTAGGCTCTCTCCGTGGGCCACCCTATTCACTCGCATGGCTCCAGGGAGCAGCCCTGGTCAGTTGACACCACACCTCTCTCTTGCCTGATCCTCTGTTCTGCATATCCACAAATCTGTTTGGATGTTTTACAGACACTTTAAAATCAACATGTCCCAAACTCAATGAACTATTTTCTTCCACCCTGCACCTGTGCCCTATCCCAGCGCACGGCATTGCTGTCCACGCAGGTAACTAGAAATCTGGGATCTCTGACTCCTTCCTCGTCTTTGGTGCCCACATCTGATCAATCACAAAGTAAATCCCGAAGATCCTACCATCCGCAACTCTCTGGCATTGCTCTAACTTGCTCCATCCCCACTGCCATCACCCTATCTGGATCACCACATGCTCTCATCTGGATCCCTGCATGGGACTCTCAACTGGTCCCCTTGCATCCAATTCTTGCTTTCTTCCAATCTGTTCCCTATAAAACTGTGAGAAGGATTTTGTAAATGTAGATATGATGTGCCAGTCTTGAAAACTCTTCAATGGCTTCCTATTTCCCTGGAAGGAAAGTCAAAACATGGCTTTGAATGTGGACCACTGTGATCAGGCTGCTGTCAGCCCCCTCCTCCCACTCCACGCTCCTGCAGCACTGAAGTCCTTTCAATTCGTCCAGAATGGATGCCATTTCCTCTGCTTGGAAAATTCCTTCTCCACCTCACCGAATTTCTACTTATCGTTTAGGCCTCAGCTTAGATATCACCCCTTCTAGAGTATCATGCCCTCTGGAAGGCCTCTCCTTTTTTATTGAAGTGCAGTTGATTTACAATGTTGTGTTAGTTTCTGGTGTACAGCAAAGTGACTCACTTATACATATATATATATATTCTTTTTCATATTCTTTTCCATTATGGTTTATCACAGGTTATTGAATATAGTTCCCTGTGCTATACAATAGGACCTTGTTGTTTATCCATTCTATATATAATAGTTTGCATCCACTAGTCCCATACTGGGAGGCCTCTCTTGAGGACACCTACCCACTGAGTCTGCTGCCCCTTCATCTGCTCCTCCAAAACTTTGTGCTCTCTTCTAATGGCACCTTCACACTAAACTTGAATCACTCGTTTGTTTGTCTGACCCCTCCACCATCCTGTGAGCTCCCTTGAGGCCAGAGACTAGGACTGTCTTATTCTCACTTGTAAGCCTAGTGCTTAACACAGTACCCGGTCCATAGTAGGTGCTCAGTAAATATTGGTTGACCACATGAGTGGCTGGAATCCAGTAGAGAAATCTCCTCTAGACTGGGCAGAAATTTGGAAGGCTGATAAACAACCCCCTTTGAAGTAGTGCTTCTCTATAAATGGGCTTGCTTGTAAATGTTAATGTATGACTGGCAAGAGATTGACTGGAAGCAGAACAACAGGTGAGAAACAAATGGTTCCCTTGTGTGTGTAGAGCAAGGAATGGGTCAGGAAACAATGAAAGAAGCAGGACTGAATTAGCTAAAACAGAACATTAGCATGAAATAGCCTGCAGGAAGCTGGAGAGCAGGCAAGGAAGGAAAAGACTGAGTGATTGGCGAGCTAAGAATAACCACTAGAACAGGTTATGGTGCTTTATATTTTATAAAGCCCTTCACATATCCTGTTCTCCAAATCCTCACAACAACCCGTTAATATAGCTATTATGATATGAGTTATTACCATTATGATATGAGTTATTAATATAACTATTATTAATATGAGTTCTATTATTAATGTAACTTCCTTCTCAATTTTAGCACAAGAAGAAACTGAGGCTCAGAAGATTAGAGTAACCTGGCAAAGCCATGTAGCAATCTAATGAGAAAGCCAGGACTCCAAGTGCACGAACTGCCGTACCTGTACTACGCCCTAGAGCATCTTGGGGCAGGGAGATTTAGGGCAACTGAGATAGCCATTCTATTAGAGGCAGTTCAGGGATTCCTGACCACCTGCACACAACTCCCATCTGTGTCAGGGGCCCTTCTCGGTGGGGTCTTAACACCTTAGGATTCCTAGTATCACACTCAGAATGCTGCATTGGAATCAGACTTTTCTCTCTCCCCTGCTATTATTGATATAATATCTCCAACACAGAAACCATGGCACAGAGTGGGCTACTGAGCTATGTCTAAGGAGTAGGTACTAACAGGAAGGAACTGAATCAGAAATGTAGGGTATGGGACTCAGGCAGGGGCAGGGAGCTCCAGGCCAGCAATTATCCAATCTCTCCAGAGAAACAAAATATTAAGCCCCTTTAGGGCCTGCTCCAGCCAGGCCCAGATCCATACAGCCAAAGGAAGGGAATCTCTCATAAGAATGCTAAAATTCCCATGCCACTGGGTGCTCAGGGTCCTGCAATCGCCATTCAAATGAATAACAGACAGCAAACAGACCATAAACAAACACAGAAAAGACACAAACAAAATCCGTGAAGCTTGAATGGCTTCATTTCTCAGGCAGGAGGGAAACAGGCAGAGGGCTTGAGGGAAATTAAAGGAGAAAACACCCTGGAGTGTGTGGTAGGCTGAATAATGGTCCCCAAAAGATATCCATGTTGGAATCCCCTTAACCTGTGAATGCTAGCTTATGTGGCAGAAAAGGATATTGCAGATGTGGTTAATTTAAGGATCTTGAGGTGGGGAGATTATCCTGGATTGTCTGAGTGGGCCCTAAATGCAATCACATGTGTCCTTATAAGAGGGAGTCAGAGAGAACGTTGACAAGGCAATATGACCAAGGAAGCAGAGATTGGAGTGATGCAGCTACAATCCAAGGAATGCTGGCAGCCACCAGAAGTTGGAAGAGGAAAGGATTGGATTCTCCCCCTAGAGCCTCCAGAGGGAGCATGGCCCTACTGACACCTTGATTTCAGCCCAGGGAGACTGATTTTGGACTTCTGACCTACAGAACTGTAAAAAATATGTTTTTTAAAAAAAAATATTTATTTATTTGGCTGTGCTGGGTGTTAGTTGCGGCATGCGGGATCTAGTTCCCTGACCAGGGATTGAACCTGGGTCCCCTGCATTGGGAGCATGGAGTCTTAACCACTGGGCCACCAGGGAAGTCCCCCAAATGTGTATTGTTTTAAGCCACCAAGTTTGTGGTAATTTGTTACAGCAGCCATAGGAAATTTATACAGAGTACAAAAAATATTCAGGCAGTTTTAGTTATTACAGATGCCTGTCACCAATGTAGATTGTACACACTCAAGAGAGATGCCCAGCCTCTTTCTACTACCTTCTCACCTGCCCATTAGGTAAGAAATCTGGGGTGACTTATGTCTGTCCTTTGTTCCAGAAAGACAGAGAGTATACAAATCTGGTGAGTTTTCTTTTCAGAAATGCTTCAGAAGCAAGATTTGGGTTGGGTGGGACCCGACTGGGCAAGGCTTAGGTGAAAGTGGGCAGGTGGAATCTGGCCTAATTGACAGGCTTATTATTCAAGCAACAACCAAGACTAGTCCATAGCACATGGTAGGCCTGGAGGTTGAAGAGAGAAATGGGCATTTGAGATCTCCAGGGGAAGCCCATTTTCATTAAAGAGGGCCAGCTGTAAAAGTCGTGTGTCAGGGATTCAAGCTCAAGGTATTAGAACATCTGAGCAAACAGACCAGCCACTGGGGGCTTGGAGTTAGAAAGTCAGAGTAAAACTGGTGATAAAGCAGACTCCATGCTGCACCTTCTCTTCCCTCTGCTATAAGGTCAAGACAGGTCCCTCAGGATGAGGTTGGAGCAGAGCCTACAAATAACAACAAAACTAGTGAACACCACATAGCACTTACTGTGGGCCAGGCATTGTGCTAAAGTTGTTCACATGTATTAACTCCTTTAATCTTCACCACTACCCTATGACGTAGGTACCATTGTTTCTATTTCAAAATAAGGGAAGTGAGGTTTAGACTATGTAACAAGATCACACACTTAGTAAGTGGAGGAGATAAATTTTTTTTATTGAATTATAGCTGATTTACAATGCTGTAATTTCTGCTGTATAGCAGAGATTCAGTTACATATATATATACATTCTTTTTATATTCTTTTCATTATGGTTTATCACAGGATATTGAATATAGTTCCCTGTGCTATACAGTAGGACCTTGTTATTTATCCATTCTATATATACTAGTTTGCATCTGCTAAACCCAAAGTCCCACTCCAGCCTTCCCCCCAAGCCCCCTCCCCCTTGGCAACCACATGTCTGTTCTCTATGTCTATGAGAGGAGGAGACAAGATTTAACCTGGAATTTGAAGTCAGGGCTGCCTGGCTTCAGGGCCCACTTGCCAGTAGCTCTTAATCCCAGCTGCAATTTGGGAGCCTTGTTTTTCTTTTGGCCGTACCGCACAGCATGCGGGATCTTAGTTCCCTGATCAAGGGATCGAACCTGCATCCCCTCCATTAGAAGTGCAGAGCCTTAACCACTGGGCCGTCAGGGAGGTCCCAAGTTGCAAGCTTTAAAAAATATCCCTGCCTGGGTTCCATCTCCAGAGATTCTGCCTTAATGGCTTAGGCGTGTGGCCTGGGCATCAATTAATAAAATCTCCTCATGTGATTCTAATAGCAGCCAGAGTTGACAACCACAAACTAGGCTCTACTGACTCATGAACGACTGATAGCTCCTCCTTCAGATTATTACAGAAGTATGTGCTTGTTATTGAAATAAATCTCTTATGGATGGAATTTCAAGCCAAGTTGGGAGACATAATAACTATAATGATGATGAGAATGGTAATAGCTGTTTATAGCTGTATAGGCTTTGTCATTTACAAAGGGCTTTCATATGCATTCTCTTCCACTTAATCCTCAAAACAACCCTGTGAATTAATGATCTTTAGCTCCATTTTACAGATTATCAAACTGAGGCTCAGAGGTTCATAAACTTGCCCAAACGATCACACAGTAAGCAGCAGAACTTTGGTCTTCTTATTTCAAATTCCTTACTCTCTTGATTCCAGCACAGGTACAACCTGCCCAGGTCACATATTTGCAGACAATAACTGCATACATCTCCCTAGCTCATCCCTTCCTTTCTATGCCTGCAGCCTCAGCTCCAACCTTAGCCTTCTTTCACCTTGGCAACATCATTTTGTGGGGATTCCCATCTCTGGCTCCAGGCCTTTCTGTTCAATTTTCAAGGTCATGGTTCAGTTTGCCACCTATCAACTTTATTTTTTCCTTTGTAAAGGCATAAATGACATCAACACAAATCAAAAGAAAAGAAAAAAATAATTCATTGATCATCCTGCCACCCCATGAGTCACCTGTTTTCATTTTTATGCTCCCCTTTGCAGGGCTTGGCCGTATGCATACATCATTTTTACATACTTATAATCACGGCATAGATGCAATTTCATCTGCTTGTGTCACTTAGCATTATATCATAATCGTTTGCTGTGTTGCTACAGTGTCTTTATAGTTGTCATTTTAATGGCCACATAATATTCCATTGAGTGGATGCACCATCATTTACTTAAGTATTTCCAGTTTTTCACCATTACAGATGATGCTGTAATAAACATCTCTGCACAAAGAACTTTTTTCTTCTTTTGGATGGTTTCCTAAGCTGTCTACCATGTTAAATACACCTCTTCTTCTCATTCAGTCATCCATTCATCCAACCTTTCATTCAGTCTGCAGACATTGTCACGCATCAGGGCACATGCTCAGAACGATCAGATGAGGGCCCTGTGCTCAGTCTGGTGGTAAGACAAGCACCTCAGCAAATATTTTGTGATATTATGCTAAAAGTGCTATGAGTCCAGTTCAAATTCTGTCTCTTTCTCCCGGGGTGGCTTCTCCATTGTTCTCTTACTGGGACTTTGTCTCCTTCCTGGCAGCTCCAGCTAACCTTATTTCTTCTATATCTCTTCTTTCTTCCTTGCCTCTTGGTGTCCCTAACTCAAAGTTCCCATCCTTTGAGCAATCTGTCCCAACTCGACCCTGGAATGTGGACTCCTCATAACACACAAGTTTTCTCTCTTCATCCAAACATCTCTGACCGCCACCTCCTCTTAAGAAGCCTTCCCAAAGGTTACCAAGTATGGCCCTTGGGCCTGCAGTTTTGCTGTATGTGTTGGGTGCAGTGTTTGGATTGGTGTACCTGTGGGCTGGGCATGCCTTTCTGCTTTCCCCTGGGTCATCACTCCCTATTGCCTCAGATTAGGTCAGCTCCACTCAGGAACTTTCCCTGCCTGGCCTGAACTGGCAAGGCAAACTAGGCTCCCCTCAACTAAACCTGGAACTTTCAGTATCTTCCCTCACTTCCATGCCCCTCTACTGTAGGAATTTAATTTCTCCTATCTTCCAACCTTTACACATGTTGCTCTTTTGTTAATGTATGTCCACTTGCTTCATTCATTTATTCAGTCAGTCAATTGGTCAGTTAAGGAATCCTTACTGAACACCTATATTGTATCAAGTCCCCTGTGGGATGCTGGATGTAGAGAAATGAATGACTAGTGATCTTTTCACGGGTAGAACTTGTGGTCCAGTGTACACTTGGCCTTCATGGATTTGGATTATAAACTCCATTCAAGGAAGGATTGAAGGCAAAAGATCCAGTTGGTTAAAATACTTTATGTAGGGTCTTGCATAGGGAATGACTTAGTGCTCTTTGATGATGACTTTGCCAAAGTGAAGGGTATTCAAGGACCATTCTACTACATCATATCATGCCCCACTGGCATTTAGCTTTGCACCAGCTACTGACAAAATTCTTATTCCTTCCAGGAAAAAACTGGTCACCTGGAAGAGACTGGGTAATTATCTTAAGATTTCTCATTGGTAATAACCTTATCCTTTCCTCTTATGTGGTCCCTGCCTTTGTGTTCTGCTTCTGTTTTGTTCATACACTGCCAGACTTTTGCATAAGTACAGGTCGTAGGGCCTGAGTGTGAGAGGGCCCAGACCCTCCTGCCTTCTAGGGATCACAGTGGAGATGTCTCCTTACCCAGACAAGAGGAAAAAGAGGGGAGAAAAGAAGAAAGGCAGTCGTGATCACACATGGCTTGCCCATGGCACTTGACCCTGGTTGTGAAAAACTCTCTTGACCTGCTCTTATTTTCTGTGTATCTGCCCCAGTGCTTGCTCTGGGCTATCCTACCTCTGGGGTTTTTCCTTTACCATTTTCTCTGACAGTCTTTCTCTGCCCATATTAAAATACATTTAGTAACAGTTTTATTGAGATATAATTCACACACCATATAGCTCACCCATCTAAAGTATGCAATTCAGTGGTTTTTAATGTAAACACCAAGTTGTGTAACTTTCACCACTCTCCATTTCAGAACACTTTCATTATCCTCAAAAGAAACTCCATACCCCTTAGCCACCACCCCCAATTTCTCAATCCTCACCAGCCCTAGGAAACCCCTAATCTACTTTGTCTCTCTGGATTTGCCTATTCCAGACATTTCATATAAATGGAATTATGTGAAAAACAATATGTGGCTTTTTGTGTCTGGCTTCTTTCCCTTAGCGTAATTGTCAAAGTTTGTGTCACTACTTCATTCCTTTCTCTAACTGAACAATATTGCATTGTATGCATAGGCCGCAATTGGTTTATCCATTCGTCCATTGATGGACATTTCAGTTGTTTCCAACTTTTGACTGTTGTGGATAGTGCTGCTAGGAACACTTGTGTACAAGTTGTTGTGTGGACATATGTTTTCATTTCTCTTGAGTATACACCTAGGAGCAGAATTGCCGGGTCAAATGGTAACTCCATGTTTAACGTTTTGAAGAACTACCAGACTGTCTTCCAAAGGGCCTCTGTCTACCTTTTAATGTTGCTGTTCCTCTTCTCCTCTTCACTGTTGCTGATATTTTCTAAATTTCCATTTCTAGCTCAGATTTCAATCCTGTGCTGACTGTGAACATCTCCACTTGAACATCGCATAGGCTCTTCAACTTAACATTTCAAAATGGAACTCATCATCTCCTCCCTGCCCCATACTGTGTTCCCTCTTCCTCTCATGTTGCCTATCCCAGGGCGTGTTACCATCATCTGCACAGCTACCCAAACACCAGACATATACTAGATGCCTCTCCTCCCTCATCCTCCACAACTGACTCATCACCAAGTTTTAAAGGTTCTGTTTCCTCAATAACTGTCCAATCCACCTCCTCCTCTTCATCTCCATTTGCCAATGCTCCAGTTAAGGTCCCATCTTGCCCAAAATAGTAATCTTTCCTCTAACCTCTAATTTCAGTATCCCTCCAAATCATCCTAAAATATCACTGCTAATGCGATAAGCCACTTTCCTGCTCAAAATTATTCAGACTATAGGATTAAATTTACCTTTTTTGCCTGATATGGTAACAGGTAAAGCTCCAACAGTACTGAATTAGGTATGCTCTCCCATACCTCTGTGGTTTGCAGTACTGTTTCCTCTGTCTTGAAGACTCTCCCCATGCTTGTCCACTGAACAAATTCCTACTCATCCTTCAGAGCCCAGATTAAATGCTACCTCCTCTGTAAAGCCCTCCCTGAATTCCTCAAGTAGACTCTGGCTTTACTTTCTCCATATTACCACTGAGCCTACTCATATATACCCTTACTAGAGACTTCCTTGTAAATGATGTTTCCTTAACTCTCTTCTTTTCTAGACTTCAAGATACTCGAGGGCAGGGGGACTGTATAACTTCATCTCTGAATACCCAGCCCCTAGCAGGGTATCCAGTGTGTGGCACAAAGATACACACACACACATACATACATATACACTGAAGTAAGGAAAAAAGAAAGTATGTTTTATTGATTTTATCGACTCTTTGACCAGCTGCTCCGGGCCAAGAATGTTAAACACTTGGCATATTATCTCATTTAACCCTTGTAGCATCCCTACTTGGTATCTCTAACTTAAAAATGAGAAAACTGGGGCTCTTTGAGATTTGGGAACATGCACATTCACATATATATTCAAGGTAGGGGCAAAGGTGAAAAAGAGTAAAGAACTGAAACTCCCTAGGGGATAGTCTTTCCTCAAAAGGGCCCCACCCTGAATCCTCATCAGCTCTATCATGCCTTCAGGCCCAAAGCTCTCAAACAGTGTTCTATCTAAAGACCACAGTCATGTACATCCCCTTTCCATGAGGGAAATGTCCGGAAAGGACCTTAATCTCATAGAAATGGTACCTCTCGATCTACCTCGGTTTCATCTTCTCATCCCAAGACCTCAAGTGGCCAATCACAGCCACCTCCATTCCTCCTGTTTGGGAGATTGATCATCTTCCTAGCTGTCTTGACCTGTCTGTGGCCAAATGCCTTTTCACTTGAACTGATCTGAGATCAGATGGGAGTTTGCAAAAGAAATATTCTTCAGAAATTGAGGGGAACACACAAATTTTTAAAAATTCCAGAACCCTAGAAATAAATGAGTTTATAGAAGACATTCCTTTTCCTAATGGAACTCAGATCTTTCCACTGATGGGCTTGGCTGGCACAGTTTATAGGGCACTCAATCCCTATTCCTAGTCTTGGCCTCAATCCTGTCTCAACCACACTACTCAGACTCATTGCCTGGAAAGTTTGGGTTGGTGCCACCATTAGGGCTGATGGGATTCTCTGTCCTTTCCAGGACCTGCTTTGTTAATTTAGCTTTGGACAGGGGGTGAGGTGGGAAC
Organism: Balaenoptera musculus; assembly: GCF_009873245.2. Taxonomy (NCBI): domain Eukaryota; kingdom Metazoa; phylum Chordata; class Mammalia; order Artiodactyla; family Balaenopteridae; genus Balaenoptera; species Balaenoptera musculus. The sequence goes on along the minus strand of NC_045806.1, from coordinate 55,970,641 downwards.
ATTTCCAGATTATCTCCTGGTCCTAGGAAACTTTATACTTGTCCTGAGTAGCTTTGCTGGCCCCTGAGAGAACTACCCTGGTTCCTGGTCCCATGTATGAAGAAAGCACTTACTTATCGAGGGCTCAAGACGCCTTTCTTGCACTTCAGGGGCCCTTGCAGGGGTTTCTGTAACTCCTCTTAGAGACCTCTATGGCTCTGGTCTCTGAAAAGCCTACCTTCACCCCATCCTGTTTCTCTTGGTCCCTTTTGGTTTTCCTGAAGCATATCTAGGGTAGACACCTCCTGGGGTGGTGATTTGGCTCACAACAACATGCTTGTGACAGTCACTGCTGATTGTCTAGCCAATAGCTATTTCCCCACCTTTTTTTTGCTAACAGATGAAAATATGCTGGGTCCTTGATGGTGAATTAACCAATCCCAGCACTCCATATTCCTAGACATGATATTGGTAAAACAATGAATTTTCCTCCTAGCTTAAGTCACTTCTGATGTGTTTTCTATTAATTGCAGCTGAAAGCAACTCTGGGCATGCCCCAATTCACAGGCTTAATAGTCAAATCTGCCCTATGCTATATGACCCTGTCCTCCCTCCATAACTTATTGTTCCAGGGTTTAAAAATTTGTTCCAAGTTGGTCCAATCAACTTCACTCTCTGGGGAGTTTGATAATGGGAGACTCAAAGCAACAAAGCTTGGGTGCCAGTCATTGGAGCTGAGTCTCACGAGTGGCAGTGCTCTTGTGAGGAAGGGTTACAAACTTCTACTGTTTAGGTCTACAGAGATGTCCTGGTTTCTTCCTCTCCTGAGGGCAACTCTTCCTTTTGTTACTTGCAACCAAAGAGCCTTAGATAATGACATCTAACCGATTAGACGTTAGACCTACTTCTACCCTTTTGTGACACACAGCTGTTATTCTAGGCCTGAAATTACAAATTGCTTTCATTTCCGTGTCAATTGCTGCCTAGAGTGCTCAGTTTAAGACGGATTTTGAGGTTGAGTCAGCACTGAAGTTGGGGTGCAGTGACCAATTAGTAATGTCCACCATAGGCACAGGAATGGGTATAAGGCACTATATACAATCGTCCCTCTGTATCCATGAAGAACTGGTTTCAGGACCCCCATGAATAGCAAAATCCATGGATGCTCAAGTTTCTTATATAAAATGGCATAGTATTTGCATATAACCTATGCACATCCTCCCATATACTTTAAATCATCTCTAGATTACCTACAATACCCAATACAATATAAATACTATGAAAATAGTTGTAAATACAATGTAAATGTTATGGAAATAGTTGCCAGAGCAAGGCAAATTCAAGTTTTGCCTTTTGGAACTTTCTGAAAAATTAAAAAAATATATTTTCAATCTATGGTTGGTTGAATCCTCAGATGCAGTATCTGCCAACATGGAGGGCCAGCTGTATTTGCAGTGGTTAAGTGGCACCAAGTATTTGCAGACCTTATCTAGGCTAACACCTGGGGCTGTTCTCTCTAGTGGCCTATGTGGCTTCTTTCCGAAGCCCGTCCATCTGCCCAGTTCACTAACACAACTTTGTGACCTTGGCCACATCACTTTCTTTCTCTGAGCTCTAGTTCTGTAAGTGTAAAATTAAGAGGTTGGATCAGATGATCACGAGGTCCTTTCTAGTTCTATAACTCAGGTCAGGCCCCTTCAAAGGTCAGTAGCAGACTCTCTGTCTCTTCCCATTTCAAAACTCACTCCCCTCCCCCTATTACAGCACTCACTGAGTTTCAGTGTCTCGCCTGAGAAATGCCTCCAGTTCTTAGTCTGTTGGCGGAGGAGAGAGGATTGGCAGGTCTCGAGCCCAATGAATCATCAGGCCTTTCCCAGTTCAGGTTATAATCTCCACCTACTTCCCCAGGGTTTCTCTGATGATTCATTCAGGTGTCCCTCTCCTATCCTTGGGAATGACCTTCCAGAATTTTCTCTCTCCAGTTTTGCAGTAGAAAAATACTTCACATGCTGAGTTAAGGTAATAGACCATCTTCATAAACAGTAAAAGGGTGATTCTCTCCTGCCCTCCCTCCTCTGCCCCGCCTCCATCATCCACACCATGCCCCACCCTAATCAGGCCTTCACCCCACCCCTTGGCTGCCATTGCACCTCCCCTTCCTCTCTCCCTCCAGACACAGTTCTGCATTCCTGAGGATTTCTTCTCTTATACGCCAACTGCCTGCACCTCTCCCTTTTCCCTACATTAGGCTCTGGCCTTTGGTGGCAACTCAGCCTTTACCTTCTCCCCACCCTGCCACCCGGTTCCAGCCTCATTGCCCCCCTTGAGGGCCTCTCCCACTGCAGCTGTTGCAGTCTGAAGAAGCACAACAACAAAAAAATTACCACATGTATTAAAGTGAAGCTCTTGTTGGACAACTGCAGATTCCCCTGGGCAGGATTTCAGTTCGAGGCTCTCAGGGTTCCTATGCAGCCTGAGTTTCTGCCCAGACCTGCCCCACCCCCACCCCAGATGTCTGGGTCTATAGGGAACCAGAGCCCTGGCCTATCCCAGAGGACCAACACCCCAGAATTTCCTTGTTCCCCAGTCAGGGGCCAAAGGAACAGAGAGGGCAGGGGAAAGTCAGCCAAATGGGCCAGGGAGCAGGCAGCTTGCCCTGCAGAGGAGTTTAAGTCAGAACTGGGGGCCTGAGGGCAGGGAGCCAAGCTTCCCCTCACTGAAGCAGAAACCAATCTTGCAAATAAACACATAAACAGATTACCAGTGAGTCAGTAAGGGCTGCTAAAGGGGTTGGAGAGTTGAGCTGTCCCCAGCCCCACCCCCGGCACTTCCCCCAAAGCTTAGGCCCCTGCTTTGCCCGGGAGGGCCTGGAAGAGGGATTGGGTCTCCAAAGCATAGGCCCCACCCAGCCTCTCAGTTGCTGAGGGAAGTCCTGAGCTTGGCCAGGCCTGGGCCTCTCTCCACTGTTGCCCCCTCTCTCCCTGCCTTCTCCTCTTGGAATCCCACTCCAACTTTTTTTTCTTCTCAAGCTTGGACTCCTGCCCATCTCGCTTGTGTGCACTTCTGCTATCTCTTGCCAGTCTTTCCCTGCTCCCAGCCACTTTCCCAATCGCCCTCAAGCACATTTCCCACCATGCGCCTCCCTCTCTGGGTCTCCTTTCCAAATACCCACTATGAACCTTGAAAATGGCTCCAGGTAACGCTCACTTTACCTCCTCTCCCTACGCTTACTCTTTCAGAAGCCCAGGCAATTTCAGTTTGGGCCTCAGTCTGTCCCAGGATGCTGAGACCCCTGCCCAGCCTCCACAAGCTTACTTAAGGGATGTTGACATTGCTGTGGTACAGAATTGCGGTGTGCAGGCTCTGAGCCTCAGAGAGATTTTCCCAGCCTGGACCTTTCTGCCACTCTCATCACAACCACTAGGGAATGGCACCAAGCCTTCAGGTGCCCAAGGAGGGCCCAAGGGGATTTTGAAAACAGATCAGAAAGCATGCCTCCATTTGGCCAGAGGGAGGCAATACTGCCCTTGGGCTAGGCTGTAAGTTCCATAGCTCTATCTGTGCTGTTCCTGCATCCTCAAGGCCTGGGTGTCTGGCACATAGGAGGCACTCAACAAATAGCTGGGAAAATGCGTGCATACGTATCTAAAAGAATAAAGCTTATAGCAACAAACTTCTAGGGCATGGGATGGTGCTTCCTCATAGGACTAAAACCCCAAGCAGATTAAAACAATACCTATTTATTAGCTCACAGTTCTGTAGGTCAGAAGTTCGGATGGGTTCTACTGGGTTCTCTGCTCGGAGTCTCATAAGACCAAGATCAAGTTTTCGGCTCGCCTAGGCTCTTATCTGGAAGCTTGAGTAAGAATCCATTTCCACGTTGATTTAGGTTGTTGGCAGAATCCACTTCCTTGTGGCTGTAGGCCCTGTTTCCTTGCTGGCTGTCAGTTGGGGGCCCTCACTGCTCTGACAGAGGTCACCAGCATTTCTTCTCATGTGCCCCCCTCCATCTTCAAACGAGCAACAATGTGTCAACTCTGACTTTTCCTTCTGCCTTCTCTTCGGCCACCAGCTGGAGAAAGTTCTCCGCTTTTAAGGGTTCCTGTGATTAGATTAGGCACATCTAGAAAAAACTCTTTTTTATTATGGTAAAATATACATAACATAAAATATACCATTTTAACCATTTTTAAGTGTACAATTCAGTATCATTGAATACATTTATACTGTTGTGCACCCATCACCACTAATCATCTGCAAAACCCCAAACTGAAACTCTATATCCATTAAACAATAATCCATTCCTTCCTCCTCCAGCCCCTGGAAACCACTATTCTTTCTTTCTCTATGAATTTGACTATTCTAGGTACCTCATATAAATGAAATTATGCAATACTTTTTTGTGTGTGACTGGCTTATTTCATGTAGCATAATGTCTTCAAGATTTATCCATGTTGTAGCATGTATCAGAATTTTCTTCCTTTTTAAGGCTGAATGATCTTCCACTCAGTCTCCCATTTTTTAAGGTCAACTAGGCTATATAACATAACACAAGCATGGCAGTAATATCTTATCACACTCACAGGTTCTGAGAATGAGGACGTGGAATCCTGGGGGCCACTCTTAGAAATTCCACCTACCACAGCCTCCAATTCAGGGATGTTGAGTATTGCTGTCTTCTACCCAGAACAAACAGATCAGTGTGTGTAGTAGTCAGAGCATGCATTGGACCTGGTGAAAGTGGATGGTGTGGGGAATGGGCTGAGAGATCCAGTGAGGAAGGGCACTAATATTTATTGAATACCCACTCACTATGTGCTAGGTGCTGATAGGTGTTTTTACATGCATTATTTCATTTAACCCTCACAACACCCATGAGAAATATATATTATAGTCTCCATTTGACAGATGAGGAAGCAGGCTCAGCGTGTTTAAATGATTCTCCCAAAGTCTCACAACCAGTAAGAGGAAACACGTGCCTGACACCAAAGTCCATGCTCCTTCCACTATACATACCACTTTCCAATACTTGAAGTGAGATTGATCAAGCCTATGAGGGCATGATTAGATGGCTTTTGCCCCCACTCCTCTCCCACCTCGCCCACCTGTAGTGGAACAGTATTTGTCAATGCTGGCAGCACAGCAGAAGGTGACTGTTAAGGACTGAATGTTGTGTCTCCCCAAAATTCATATGTTGAAGCCTTAACCACCAATGCAACTGTATTTGGAGGTAGAGCCTGTGTAGAGGTAATAAAGGTTAAATGAGGTCATAAGGGTGGGGCCCTAATCCCACAGGCTGATGTCCTTATAAGAAGAGGAGATGACCCCAGAGCTCTTTCTCTCTTTCCTTTCTCCCCCCCACCCCTCTCTCTGCCATGTGAGGCCATAGTGAGAAGGGCAGCTGTCTGCAAGCCAGAAAGAGAGCCCTTTCCAGGAACCAAATCTGCTGGCACCTTGATCTTGGACTTCCCAGCTTCCAGAACTGTGGGAAAATAAATTTCTGTTGTTTAAGCCACTCAGTCTGTGGTATTTTTTTATGGTAGCCTGAGTAGAGTGAGAGAGTGACCATGATATTCAGTGGCAAGATCGAAAGAAAGCTCCCAGCCCACTTGTGTAATCCCACTCTATGTCTTTGACCTTTCTGGTATACACTGAGAGCCAGCCTTGGTGTCTTCCCGGCCCTGGCTCTGGGGCCTAGAAGGAAGGGGAAAGGAGCCAGTTTCTGAGGCTCAGGTTGGCTTGATGCAGCTGCCTGTGAACTAGATAGGGCTGCTCATGCAGCTGGGGCCCTGGGTGCGAGGCCACCTCCCCAGGCAGGGCCAGGAATGCTGCAGGAGGAATTAGCTCCAGCTGAAAATCTGCAGCAAGAAGCAGGGCAAGTACATGGTGCCATCAATGTGCAATTCATTTGTGACTGTGAACAGCATATTTGGGATGTGACAGCAGACTGCAGGGTCAAGCAGCCAGCAGAGCTGGGTTGGTTTGGAGGCAGTTCAAGACTCTAAACTGAAAAACCATATTTTTGGGGAAAGACCATGAGCATCTGTTTCAACTCCAAGATTTGCCCCTCCCCACTGATGTTGCTGATCTCTTTTGTCAGAGTGTATAGGTCTCAACTGTGGCCCCTAGAAGAAAAGCTCCCAGTTGTTCAATGGCATCTCACCCTCGAGTCTCTACCTTAGTTATCTTTTGCTGGGTAACAAATTACCACAAACTTAGTGGCTTAAAACAACAACAAATTTATTATCTCATGGTTTCTATGCATCAGAAATCTGGGCAAAGCTTAGCTGAGCCATCTGTCAGGGTTTCACTAGGTTGAAATCAAGGTGTCCACAAGGCTGCAGTCTCCTCTAAAGCTTGGAGTTCTCTACCAAGCTCACTAGTTGTTGGCAGAATTTAGTTCCTTGTGATTGTAGGACTTAAGTCTCCATTTTCTTGCTGGCTGTTGGCTGGGGATTACTCTCAGCTCCTAGAGGCCACCCTCGGGTCCTTGCTACATGGCCCTTTCCATAAGCAGTTCATAACATGGTGTTTTACTTCTACAAAGCCAAAAAAGAGCATCTGCTTGGCCCTCTCTGTCTCTCTGTCTCTGTCTCTCCCTCTCTCATTTTTAACTTTTTACTTGGAAATAATTATAAAATTGCAGGAAGTTGTAAATATAGTACAGAGAAGTCCCATGTATCCTTATCCAGTGTTCCTCAGTGGTTACACCTTAAATAATTATAGTACAATGTCCAATCCAGGCAACTGACATTGGTGCGACATATGCATATAGTTCTACGCCATTTTATCGCATGTACAAATTTGTGTAACCACCACTGCAGTCAAGATTCAGAACTATTTCATCACTTCAAAAGTCTCCCTCCTACTACTCCTTTATGGTCATGCCCACCCCTTTCCCTCCCACCATCTCTAACTCCTGGCAACTATTAATCTACTCCCCAACTCTATAATTTTGTCATTTTGAGAATGTTATACGACATACAGTATGTGACCTTTTGAGACTGGCTTTTTTTCACTCAGCATAATACCCTTGCGATCCATCTAAGCTTTTGCATGTGTCCATTGTTTGTTCCTTTTTATTGCTGAGTAGTATTCCATGGTCTGGATGTACCACAGTTTGTTTAACCACTCACCTGCGAGGGACATCTTGGTTGTTTTCAGTTCTGGCTATTAGAAATAAAGCTGTTATGAACAATTATGTGCAGATTTTTGTGTCAACATAGGTTTTCATTTTCTTGGAATAAATATAAGAGTACAATTGCTGAGTTACTTGGTAAGTGTATGTATAGCTTTTAAAGAAACTACCATACTCTTTTCAAAAGTGGCTATATTATCTTACATTTCTATCAATACCAGCAGTATATGAGTGATCCAGTTTCTCACCTCCTCACCGGCGTTGGTGTTGTCACTTTTTAAAAAGTTGTTGTTGTTGTTTATTTTAGCCTTTTGGATAGGTGGCTTTAATTAGCAATTCCCTAATGGCTACTGATGTTGAACATTTTTTCATGTGCTTATTTACTATCTGCATATTCTCTTCATGGAAATATCTCTTCATACCTTTTGCTTATTTTCTAATTGGATGGTTTTTTACCATTGAGTTTTGAGAGTTCTTTATACATTCTAGATACCTGTCCTTTATCAGATACATGGTTGCAAATATTTTCTCCCAGTCTGTAGCTTTCTTTTCTTTTTCTTAACAAGATCTTTCACAGAGCAAAAGTTTTAAATTTTGATGACATCAATTTTGTTAATTTTTTTTTCTTTTATGGATCAGGCTTTTGATGTCAAATCTAAGAACACTTCACCAATTCCTAGGTCCCAAAGATTTTCTCCTATGTTTTCTTCTAAAAGTTTTATAGTTTTACATTTTATATCTATGATCCGCTTTGAGTTAATTTTTATATAAGGTACAAAGTTTATGTCAAGTTTAATATTTTTTTTTTTTGGCTATGGATATCCAAATGCAGCAGCATTGTTTGTTGAAAACACTTCTTGTCTCCTTTAAGGGCTCACCTGATTCAGTCAGCACTCAGAATAATCTCCCTTTTGACTAACTCAAAGTCAACTGATTATGGACCTTAATAACATCTGGAACATCCTTTTTAAAATATAGTAGCATAGCCCATCATATTTAATAGTCCCACCTACACTCAAGGGGAGGGGATTATATGGATCACTAGTGGGGAGGGGTCATCCTACAAATCTGTCTATCACATGCTGGGAACATCCATTCACACTGATTTTTTTCTCCCCCTGGGTTTGAGAAAGACTACCTAGCCTTAGTGTCTTGTCTAGGTGAGGTTTGACTGGTTTGGAAAGTTCTAGAGGGAGCTGAAGGTAGGTAAGGGTGCATGTGTGATGCCAGGACCCAAGAAAAATATGATTTGGCTGTTCCTTCCCAGAGTTAAGGCTGGGTGCTTTCACTCCGCACTAAACAGCTATGATGGTGAGGCGAAGCACGGGATGGGAGAAGGGCACTATTACATGAGCCTTTACTTTGAAAATAGAGCTCGGATTAGCCAACTCAGAGCAGAAGCTTTTCCTAGGCCCAATTAACGTAGGAAATGCCCACTCTCTTGCAATCTATTTTCTAACTTTTACCAGAGTCAGTATTCTGTCTCTGCTCTATTCAGCTAATAAGCGTTCTAGTCAGCTAATCATCAGTGTTTGGGGCCCAAAGGTGAAACTTCTTTTAGCTATGACTTCTTTTAGCCATGGGACTCCTTTTGTCCCTCTGCCCTTCTCTTGGAGACATCTACCACATCTCTTCTGCCTGAAAGAATCAGGTCTGAAGAAGGGAATGCCCAATGGGAGCCTTGTGGTAAAAGACTCAACAGCCTCTCTGAAACTGCAGACCAGCCACTACTGTAGAGGGACTGGGTTGACTCTCTGACCTTTGAATGCAAGGTGATGTGGTGAAATCAGGTCACAATGGTGTTCTTTCAAGCTGGGGCCCACCAGGAAATTGTAAGGAGTAAGTGGCCAAGAAGGTTGAGAAGAATTCAAGAAAAAAGATGCATTGAGAAACGTAAGGGGAAGGTCATTAGAAGAGACCCACCTGAAATGAGTGGGATCCAAAACCTGTTTGTTTATCAGTCTTTCATGAAGCCAAAAACAAACAAACAAACAAAACAAAACTTAAAGCAAGAAGAGTGAGAAGAATCACAGAAGTCTCATCTGGTCACATTCTTTTATTCTCTCCCATATTGCTCTGGACTTTCTTCCTTACCAAGCCCATCATTCCCAATGTGAATGGCATCCCTGGAGCTGAGCAGTGTGGCAGCTCTGATTCCAACGTGTGCTCTGCAAATGCCACTCTAAGGTAAGCAAACTCCCCTACACGCTCAACCTCTTCTCAGAGTGCACCCTGTACCTCCTGCACTAACTCCTGAAACCAGGCTCTTTGTGGGCACAGTGCTTTCTCTACAACTCAGCTCCTCCTCCCACATCCCACCAGCACATTGCCTCCAAGTAGGGTCAGCATCGCCTAAATCCCTGCAGCTGCTTCCAGACCACTGCCCCCCACTATTGCGTAAAACTTATTCCTCCTTCAATACTCTTTCCATCTGATATTATATCACCCTCTATCCTCCTCCCTCCACCATCGCTGTTATCCAGTCTCCCACATTCTTAGAGAATTTTGATTCTCTCTGGTTTATATATTCCTTCCTCATTCCAACTCCCATTGTCACACTGGCTGATTTCAAAATCCATATGGATGATTCTACCTGTTTATGTAGCCCAGTGGTTCTCAACCTGCATTCACTTGGAAAACTTAAAAAATACTGATGCCTGGGACCAACCCAAACCAATGGAATCTGAATGTCTGTGGATGTGGCTTTAGCATAGTTTTATTTTTAGCCCCCAGGTGATTCTAGTGTGCCAGGATTGCAGTGAAGATTAAGATTGCCATTGCAAGCCAGGATTGAGGACTACTGCTCTGGCCTCACAGATCCTTGACATCCTCAATTCTAATGACTTTCATTTCCACTACACTTCAGAAAGCAATTTCATGGTCATATCCTGACCTTGGCATCACCTGGAATCCCACTACCTCTGAATTCTGTCATCCCAAGAGTCCCACTACAATCTTCCAGCTCTCATGCTTCCCTACTCCCATACCTCTTCCATCTCATTACAACTTCTGACCCTTAAACCCACCATTCTAGTTTATTAGCAATCCCCCATCCTTGCTTCTTTCCCTACACATAGGCTTCCATGACTGATCATCCTCACCAGTATAACTTCACTACACAAGCTCTCTTGCCTATCTATTACACTTACCTTACAAATCCCAAACCCTGATTCAACTGGAAAATCTGCCTCATCTGTTCTTCTGCCAGAACTTCTGGAGAAGAATTGGATGCCAGTCAAATGGGTACCACTACAAATGTGTGATTTCTAATTTTAGTTGTTTTCTGAACACTGTTGATCCTTTGATTTCTATTCAACTCTCTCTCCCATTTCCCTTGGCCACAATTCTAAACCTTTGCCCCTTTTTTGAATAGAGGCCATAGGTATGAGCTCCCCTTCCAGAACTACAAGCTTTTTTGCATCTCCTGGTGTCCTTTTCTCTTTCCTTTTGCTCTCAGAGGAGTGTTCCTTTTCCTGCACAAGGCTGATTCTTCTTTCCATGTTCTGGATCCAGTCATCATGCCTCCTTCTTTATTGACTCTTCAATCTCTGCTGGCTTCTTCCCTTGAGACTACACACACACACACACACACACACACACACACACACACACACACACATACACATCAAGTCTCTCTCATCTTCTAAAAACTCTCTCTTGAGCTTGTATTTTCCTTCAGCTACTATCTTCATGTGTTTGGTCTCAGCTAAGCTTCTTGAAAGAGTGGTCTAATTCACTGTCTCCGTTTCCTCACCTCTCAGTTACTTCTCAAACCACAGCTACCAGGCTTCTGCTACTACGCTAACTGCATGGGCAACGGTCAGGGCAGAAGCCACAGGGACATTTGCAATCTTTCTTTGATTGGAACTCTTCTCTACACCATCTGTGTTAACTGCTTCTGCCTTTTGAAAACCTACCTTGGGTCTCATGATTCTCCCCTACCATGGCTCACCTCCTACCTCTCTGACTGACTGCTTCTTCTCAGTCTTCATTGCTGCATCATCCATAGTCTTTTTTTAACTGAAGTATAGTTGATTTACAATGTTGTGCTAGTTTCAGGTGTACAGCAAAGTGATTCAGTTCTATATATATATGTGTGTGTGTGTGTGTGTGTATATATATATTCTTTTTCAGATTCTCTTCCATTATAGGTTATTATAAGATATTGAATATAGTTCCCTGTGTTATAAGTACTTGTTGTTTATCTATTTTATACATAATAGTGTGTATCTGTTAATCCCAAACTCCTAATTTATCCCCCCATACATAGTCTTTTATATGTATTTTAAAATTTGGCAGATTTGAAGGTCCTGTCCTTAATCCTCATTGCTTCTTTCTATACCTTCTCCCTAGGTAGCTTCATACTAAGGAGTCCTCAAACTCTCAGTCCAGTCAAGCCTCTTGGCTGAGCTCTAGACCTATATATCCAATTGCCTATTGGATCTCCCTTCTTCCTCCTCCTAGTACTTTGCATGTCCCAAACAAGCTCTTTACTTTCCTGAATCCTCTTCCATCAAACTATGAAACCAGAGCCCATTGTTTCTCATCTTTATTGGTGACGCTATTATCCACTAAGTAAGTCTCTCGCAACAGAAACCCTGTTGTAGCTCTCTAGACTGTCTTCTCTCCCTCAATGCTCACATCCAATTAATCATCAAGTCCTATCGATTCTACTTCCTAAATAGCTGTCCAATGTGTCTACTGCTCTCCATTGCTACCGCCTTCATTCAGGTCTTTATATCTCGCCATAACTAGTGATACAGCTTCCTAACTTGTCACCTTGTCTATAGCCTTGCTCCTCAGTGATTGCTTCACCCAGCAGCCAGAGCGATTAGATATTCAGTAAAGTTTTGTTGAATGAATGGAGGTCCAAATTCTCTCCAAAGTGGTATACAAAGCCTATTCCTACTTTCCAGCCTCATTTCCTCTCTTGCAATTTAGGTTCTAGCTAGTGAGTGCAAGAACAGATCTCAGGACTTCTGATTCCGAGTTTGAGTGCTCCTTCAACTACAGCCCAGCTGCTTCCCTTTCAGCCTTGGAAGTCCTAAAAAACCCTCTACTTCAGAGCATTTGGATACAGTCCCAACTGGAGGCAAGAGGACAGACAATATATGTCCCCTTGTCACTTCCTGTGAGGGAGTGTTATGATGTTAGACGTTCAAGGGAAGGAAGGAAGTAGATTCTGTCGAGGTGTAAAGCATGGAAGAATTCAGACCATAATTACTGCACTCATTAACTCATTCACATTCATTTATTCAACAGACATTTACTTTGTGCCAGGCTCTGAGGGTATGATGTGGGTTCTCCTGCCTTCAGGACTATTGATGGACGTGATGGGAAGTTTTTGACATAGTGGGAAACACAAGGGGATGAGCCAGTGGAGCATGACCTTGGTGGTGGTGGGGAGTGAGCACCTCCCATGTCCAGGGGAGAATGGCCAAAGGGCTGCTCCAGGATGTGTCCTGGCCCACTGAGGTACCACGACAATGTGACATCATGAGATAGTGGGCAGAGAGGGAGTCATAAGTGTGGAGCAAAACATTACTGTTTTAGCTCCTCAATCCTTGCTGTAACCACCTCTTAGAGCAACAATGACCCCCATCTCCCTGGATACCTTGGATGTGGCCAAGTCAACCTTCCAAGATAGGCATCAACTTCCCTGGGGAGATGTTATTGTATGGAACGGAGCATGTCCACCGAGGGACAAGTTGCCCAGAATTCTCAGTCTGAGTTTCCTCCTATAAGCTTCTAGCTCTTCACTGGTGACTGACTCACTCAGGTGTCCCCCAAGGAGGATCTTTTATCCAGAGTTTTAGAACTTCTTGGACAGTGTTTGAAAAACCATTTTATATACCAGACAACTGCTGCCAACATTGTTGGTGGAGAAGGGTTGGCCCATCACACAGTCACTGCTCTGGGAGGACTAGGGCAGGCAGCGGGGACTGAGGCTGCAAAGCTTAGCGGGTGGAGGAATGTCTGTACTGTGACCCTCTGCTTTCTCCTCAGGGGTCTGAGTTAGACCCCTAGGCTGGTCTCCTCTGTGCCCCTCCCCTCGGCCCCCACCCTTTCTGGGCATGGCTGTACCAGACTCAGAAGACACCGCCCCAGGGGCTCATAACCTGAGCGAGACAGTCCAATTATCTTCAGTTTATGGAGCTCAGTTGGAGTGAGTTCAGAAAAGAGCAACCTGAACAATTAAGGGACCAGAGGGCTCAGCTTCTGGGGCAAGATAAAAGGCAGGAGGTCTGAGGCAGCAGTAGTGGTTTCAGGGGGAGTGGTGACTAAGGCAGAGGGCCCATAGGAATGTCTGCCAGCAAGTGAGCGTTGAAGGGGTCCAACACCTGGGAGGAAGGGGGTGGAACGAGCAGGAAAAAGACAAGGGCTGCGAGTCCCCAGGAAGGGTAGGCAAAAGGCTCAGAGCTCAGATCCAGCCTTTGGGAGTCAAGCCATGTTGAGCAAGTAATAAATATCAGCTTTCCTAGTCCAGGCTCTGGCTTGAGGGACTCTCAGGCTGCCCCAGAAAACAGAGCAAGTAGGAGGGTGGTGCCTCTGACAGAAAGAGGCCTAGACCTGGGGCCTGTTGAACGCTCAGGCCCCATAAGAAAGTCATATGATGGAGAAAATGGTGGTTTGCTAGGCTGGTTGAGGTCCAAAGTATCCTGGAGCCAGGATCTGTTCTAGCCATGTTAAGATCCCATAGGGAACGATGCTCTTAATCCAACTCAATTCTTAAATCAGATTTTGTATTCAATACTTAAGAGGTATAGTGGGCATGGCCTAGTACTGGTTGACAGGGGGCCCTGCTTCTGGACCAGACTCTGCTCCTGCCAGGTTGTGACCTTAGGTAAGTCTTTTCCTTACTCTGGGTCTGTTTCCTTTTCTGTCAAACAAGGAGACCCTTCTAAGGCAGCTGAACCCTCCCTTTTCATGAAATCTTAACAGAACTGTACTAAATAAAACAGATCAAAGCAGTGCTTTGTGAATAGAAATGTGTTTATTGAGTTCAAATTTATCTCATTTGCCTTATTAGAAAGTAAATTAAGCAGAATTATGGGGCGATTTTGATCCAATTAGTGATTTGAAATGAAGGGCTATGGCTCTTGGTTGCTGTCTGATAGCTACCAACACATCCAATGTTTGCAGAACACCCGAAGCTCATCTCTAAAGCCCGAGGCCTGCACAGAACTCTGGGCAAAAGCCATCACCTCAGTTATCTCTCCAGATTCTTTCCAACTCAGACGTTTTCAGAATCTATACTGTGAATCTCTAGAAGGCAGGTGCTCTGTCTCCTTTACCTTGCTTTCCCCGTACCTCAGGACCTTTACACCGGTCCAGGGCTTCACACAGACTTTTAAAAAACAAAAAGGAAAAAGAAAGAAGTCTGTTGGATCAAATTGGGGACCTTTGGTCAGGTAAAGGAGGGGGGCCTTGGTAGGGAGGGTGCCCTACTCAGATGCAGGCGCTCTGCCCACTTCGAAGCTCCCTCCCAGATGACCGGGAGAAACGCTTTCGGAGAAGGAGGGTTTAAGTCCTGGTCTTCTGGTGCATTTCTCTTGCCAACCCCTTTTTACTTCAGCCGAAATCCCCAGAAGGCTTCACCTCTAGGTGCCAAGGAGGCAGCCCAAACCTGGACTTCGTAGAGGTCTAGTAAAGCCAAGCAGACCAGAGTAGACCAGGTGGCCCGGGCAGGAAGGAGCAGAGTGAAACTGACTTAATTACACTTGGATGTGGATGACTGTGGTAGTGACTTCACCAAGTAGTTTACTAAGCAATGGTGCACTCCATCGGAAGAGGGAAGATTCTGTTCCAGCAGGCAATCGGGGTCCACTAATGTCAGAACCGCTGAATATTTAAGAAGATAGAAATCTGGATTTTATGTGAACTCTCCCTAATCTATATACAATAAAAATAGTAATAGTAATAGCAAGCATGCCTATAGCACTTACTACATGTCAGGCACTGTTCTAGGTGCTTTAGATATCCTAACTCAAAATTCGCTGTAACTCTATGAGGTAGAGGACTATTGTGTAGCTCCATTTCACAGATGAGCAAAGTGAGGCACACAGAGTTTAAGTAACCTTCCCAGGGTCACACAGAACAAGTGGCACAGTCAGGATGCAAACCCGGGCCATGCTCTTAATGACTATACTCTTACTGAACTTTTATTTAACACTCTTATTAAACCTCGTATTGAGGAAACTGAAGTCAAATTTAAGCACTGCACAGACCAACACTGCCAAACCAGACAAAATGCTTTTGGAAGCCTCCGGTTGGAGACCTCAGCTTTAGAGGCTACCTGGCAAGAGGCTGGCTCTTGCTCTGTTGGTCCTGCAAACCTCAATATTGACTGAGTTCCCCTGCCATCATTCAGACCCAGGCAGGGTGTCAGCACAGCCCAGGATCCAGGTGAAAGCCCTTTCCTCTGTTTCACTCACGCTACCTGCGTTTTCAACTGCTCTTGAGAACAGAGTGACGGTACAGGGCCTGGGCCAGTTGGCTTACCTTTGGGTCCTCAACAGGTCACCAAACTGGGGGTGAAAGGGTGCTGGCACTGCTCTTGGAGTTGGAATCTTGGCTTCTAGTCCTGGCCGTTTGCTCTGCGTTTTATTTATGGTTTTCTTTCTCTTTTTTTTGGTGGTGGGGGCGAAGGTGGGGCTTTTAGCCTCTCTGAGCCTCAGTTTCTTCATCTGTAAACTCAAACTGATAATCCCTATTGCACAGGGTTATGGTGAGGAGCACCAGACGCTGTGTGTACATGTGCGTTGCAAATGGAAGAGGATATTCTTAGCAGTAGAGCTTGTTTAGGGGTCAGGAAGCTGCCATTTCCCCGGGGAAGCTACCCTGAGATGGAGTCAGGGAAGATGAGATGTCTCCTCTTATCCCACCCTTCTCAGGGTTATGTTTTTGATCCCAAGTTCTTTCTTCTATCAGGCCACTCCTAAGACCATGAATGAGCCATATCTAACTCTGGGCACGGATTTCAAGGGCGCAAGGCAGCCTGAAATTAACCATCAGTGCTTTGTTTGCCAATACATCTGCCTTTGCCAATTTTCCTGTTCACTTGTATGCTTTTCCATGTTAATTTCCATGTTTACGTGCTGGGTTCAACAAGGCTAAATTCAATACAGGAGTCTCCAACCTTTCCTCACGAAGAGCTACCTATAGTCTTAGCGTCTGTGAATATTAAGTTACTCAAGAAAAAACTGCTGAAAGTGAGACTCAGCATCACGGAGAAACCTGGTCATGCATGTCATCAACCACTTTGTGAAAGGATGGTGTGCCCTTGATGAGTAAAAGCCTCATGGACCAGCAGGAGGGGCCTAAAGGCGTGGGCAACGTGGATGGGAAAGGGGACAGGGAGATGGCAGGAGAGCAAAACAGATCCAGGGGACAGGGGAGACAAAGGGAGGGGGCAAAGGAATAGACATGGATATGCTCCCATGCTCTAGGGGAGGCAGGTGCTGTGTTCTCTGCATCTCTCCAGCTGTGACAGTGTGATCATGAGTTAAAACTGTTCAAACAGATGCCTTTGGAGCCCTGTACAGAGTCCCACAGAGCCTCCCACTGTGTTCACTTCCCCTTCCAGCTCCTCTTCTACTCAGGGCAGCCTACCAGCGGCAGGCCTGTTACTCTAGATGTAAGCTGAGGAGAGGCCAAAATAGTGAGGTCAGTGGAGGGTCTTGAATGCCAGCTTCCCATTTTTCCAAACAATGGGACCCATTACAGGGGCAACATGCCAGGCCGGTGTTGCAGGAGGCTCCTGGTCCTGTGCAAGGAAGTCTCGGCTGCAAGCGCAGGAGGCTGGAGGCAGGGAGGCCTGTTGGGAGGTAATGAGGAACTGGGCAGACGACAGCAGTGAGGATGGAGGGATCAGTTTAGGATATAGAATATGCACAGAGATATCGGATACCTGGGCCAACAGTAGAGGAGTAGAAGCGACCAAAGGAGGAATCCCAGATGACTGGCTTCTTGTTTGCTCCAGGGGCCGAGAGGAAAAGCAGAGCTGTTAACACAAACGGGGAATTGGCCCCTTCACGGCTGGGGCCCCTGCTCATCAAAAGGCTATCCCTGAATCCCTGACATCCCTTTAGTTCGGGCCTGGCTGCACCGGGTGGCCGAGCGGCTCAGGGCGGCGGCCGCGGAAGCTCTCTCTCGTCCCTGGGGTCCAGGGAGGCCTGAGGCCCGAATGGGCTGAGAAGGGAGGGCGCCCCTGGGCCCCACCCGCCCCTGCGCTCCGCCGGGCCCCCGCCTCTGGCCCCACTTTGGCCTGGCGGGTCGGAAAGCCAAGGAGAGCCACAGGGGGAGGAAAGCGGGTCCCACGGGCTGGGGTGGGGGCGGGGACGGGAAGGGCCTGAACGCGGGGCAGCGCGGAGGAGGGAGAACGAGGCGGACTAGGAAGAGCCCACTGGGCAGGCGCCGACGGACCCCCGCGCCAAGGCCCGGTTCGGCGGTTGCGCCTCCGCCTCCCTGGCGCCTCCTGCCCGGGTAGGAGGAGCCACAGCGCCACCCAGCGGCCGGTGGCGGGGAAAGGCAGTCAGGGCTCTTGCGTGGCCCCAGAAGAGTGAGGGAGCTGAGTGGACCAGGGCAGCGGAGGAGGGCCTAGAGGGGAGCGAGTGCGAAGGTGGGGCACATAGTGGTTGATGGGCTCTTAAACCAGACCCTGCATTCGCTTCGCCCACCAATCCATACGGCACGTGGCACTAGATGACTCTTCCTCCGGGTCAGCTGATAATACTCCTCTTAAGCTCAACCATCTTCCATGGCTTCCCATGGGCCTCGGTGTAAAGCTCAAATTTCCCAGCTTGACCTTCCAGACCTTCCATG
Source organism: Balaenoptera musculus (assembly GCF_009873245.2). Classification (NCBI taxonomy): domain Eukaryota; kingdom Metazoa; phylum Chordata; class Mammalia; order Artiodactyla; family Balaenopteridae; genus Balaenoptera; species Balaenoptera musculus. The sequence goes on along the minus strand of NC_045806.1, from coordinate 55,952,700 downwards.
TTTTGACCTCAGGCTGTCTTTCAGGCTTCATCTTTTGCCACCCACTCCACGCATCCGACCACCACTCACGCCTGCCCAAATGAACCACTGATCCGCATCCACATCCATTCACTTAGCGAACCTTTACTAAGGCACTGGGGAAACAGGGAGCAGACAGAAAGCGCTTGTCTACTCAGAGCTTACATTCACGTGAAGAGAGAGGCAACGAACAAGAAAGACGATGTGTAAACAAGATCATTTCAAATAGTTACCAGCACTAGATCATATAGAAACAAGTGGTATGATAGAGTGTCTGTGGGCAAGAAGGGCACTACCATACCTAGAATAGTCAGGAAAGGCCTTTCGAGAAAGTGGCATGTAAGCTGACATCTGATAATAAGAAGGAGTCAGTCTTGCAAAAATCTAGGGGAAGAACATTTCAGGCTGAGGAAGGGCAGGTACAAAGGTCTTGAGACAGGAGTAAGCTGAGTGTATCAGAGGAAAAGAAATAAGGCCAGGTGGCTGAAGGAAACTAAAGGGAGTGTACTGGGCGATTGGAGGTAGGCAAGTGACAGGTCATGTAGGGCCCTGTGGGCCATGGTAAGGGGTTTGGATTTTATTCCGATTAAGCTGGGAAACTATTGGAGGGTTTTGGCAGGGGAGAGACATGATCTGATTTGCATTTTTGAAAGATCACTATGGGTGGACTATGTGTGTGTGTGTGGGGGGGGATGCAAAATTGGAAGCAGGGAGACCAGTTAGGGTGCCATTGCAGTGGTCCAGGAGAGAGTTGATGGTGGCCTGGTCTAAGTGGTGACAATGGAGGTGGGAGAAATTGTCAGACTCTAGAGGTATTTTTGAGCAATTTCTGTTCATGTGTTTTCTTCCCAACCAACCCAGGAGCTTCTTGAGGGCAGATTCCTTGTCTGAGTGATCTTTGGAGTCCCACTCTACACCCCCAAACAGTTAGTCTAATAGGTGCTCAGTGTTTAGTGACTAGATCTCTGTGACAGGAGGGAATGATAGTAAGATAGAAACTTTGGCCTAGGGCAGAAGTTCTGGGCATCCTTTCTAGTTACTCTGATGCACATCTCCTTTTTCTCCTTCTTTGTCCCTCAGCGTCTTCTAAAAGAATCTAAGAATGTTTTTGGAGGGAAGGAAAATCAAGGGTTATGAATTCCTCCTCTGTGCTAGGAACTGTGCTCAACGCTATCACATATACTACTTCGTTTAAGTTAATTTATTTAATTTTTATAACGACATCTAACCCTATCCTTTTATGTTAGAGATAAGTACATTAAAAACCCCAAAAGGAAACGGGACTTTATGAAAGGCAAAGTCGTCATAGCACAAAGTATTCACTATTTTGAGTCCTACATGTAAGTCCCTTCCCCCCCATTTCACAGCCTAATACAGTTTATCCAAACCCATTATGCTAAGGTCTTTTTCAGCCTCTTGTTAATTGCTAGTATTACACAGTGCAAATATATTTCAGAGTGAAACTGAAGGTCTTGAAAAAGATATAGGGTTTCATGAAGTCAATGAAAGTGACGTAGAAGACCATCTCTAACGTCATGTGGAGTCATTGATAAATGGAATTTGGCAGAGAGAGACCAGTTACCACCAGCAGAAGAGAAAATTGACTTGGGTAATGACAGGATCAAGGCTTCAAAGAGAATGATTCAACTCTCAAAGGATTACACGAGGTCCTTGGGATAATTGAAGAAGCTCTCTAATTTTGGAAAAATAAAACAAAATTCTGTTTATGATTGTGTGGCAAAAGCCAATATTGTGTTGTCATGCACGTCAGTCAGGAAAATTGTTATCCCCCAATGCTTGATTCATTCTTTGTTCATTCTAAGAATTAGTGCATATTTGCAATTATTTACACATTTTAAATTTAAACAAAATTTTTTTCACCTTTCCAATTTTACTTTCCAAGATAAAGTCCCAGTCAAACCCTTTCCTCCTTTTCCCCCACTCTATTGTGAAATGTTGGTCCCCACTTCAAATGGACTCATTGTAAGTGGCCTTTTTCTAGCACCACTTATCTGAGACTAACAAGGACTTCACATAGCCCCAGCCACCTCTTCATCCCATGATTGGCAAGCCTGGCTGCACATTAGAATCTCCTGTGGAGTTTGTTAAACAATACTGAAGCTGGGATCCCAACCTGGGCTAATTCAATCCGAATCTCTGCTGGTGGGACCAGAGCGGAAACTCTCCAGGTGATTCTGTTGCATGGCCAGGGGTGTGAGTCACTGCTGCCGCCCCTCCTGCACATGCTGAGGCTGGAAGAGACTGAGGCTGCCTGCAGTTGGACTGCCCTGAAGGGAGAGCACCAGGGCCTAGGCCCAGCGCGTGAAGGAGTCGCTCAGAGGAGCAGCTGCAGGGCAAAATCCAGGAGTCAAAGGGCAACGTGTAGGGTCGCTTCCTTGGCATAGCCATTGTGCCCTTTACTCCCTTAGCACTGTGGGTATATAGCCTCCTCCAGTCCCTTGTCTCTCTTTCCTATGCTCAAGGCCAAGAGAGTCTGGCTCCCTCATGGACATGTGGTGAGACAAAAACTTGAACGTTATAGTAAGCATATGATGGTTGCTGAACACATGACATCATGTTATCTTGTGGACCTATAACGTGTCTGTATTTTACTGCTATTCCCAGCACCCAGCACAGTGCTTGCCTTATAGTAATTGCTCGATAGGTATGTTTTGAATGAATGAATAAGCCGAATACAGGCAGGATGTGATAAGTACCATGATTAAGGTACAAAGTGTTACAGAAGTACAGAAGAGGACAAGAGAGTGTTCAGCTTGGGAGAGGGGGAATGTGCAAGTCTTCACAGCAGAGGTGGCATTTGAGCTGGACTTTGAAAGGCAGTGATGGACAGAGATGGAGAGAGGACATCCCGGGGAAAAGAAACCATGTGAGCCAAGGGCAGGAGGTGAGAAGGTGCAGAGCTCATTCAGTGGAAGGTGGGATGGGAGTGTGTGACAGCCTCAGACTGGTAGGATGGGATAGGAGTCCAAAGAGCCTTGAAAGTCATGCTGAGAAGTTTACACTTGACGCTACAGGCAATGTGGAACCATCTGATGTTTCTGATCACGGGTGTAATATGTTCCCGTTGGGAAGGTTAGATGTGTGCTTTACGGCAGCAGTTCTTTCCCAAAATATTTATGGTGTGCCTCCTAAGTGCCGAAGTGTGCGGTGCTGGGGAAGATGGATCGAAATTGGAGTAATTGAACAAGAGATTAGTTGGGAGGTATTGTAGTAGTCCAGGCAAAAGCTGCTGAGGGCCTGAAGCGGCTGAGAGGGAGCGGGTGGAAAGGAGGGGAAGGATTTGACACATGTTACACAGGGAGAATTGACGGAACTTGGTGACTGTTTTAGGTGGAGGTCAAGGAAAGAGAAGAAAGACCGGCTGACCGATGACAATAATAATGATCAATAGTTGAGCGGCTCCTTCATGCCAGCTGTTGTGCGAAGCGCTTTATGTCCATCATCTAACTCTCACAATAACCCTTTTGCTAGATGGGGACACTAAGGCTCAAGAAAGTCAAGGAACTCACGCCAAGTCGTGAACTCATTCACTCGGGCTCCAGAGACCACGCCCTAAACTCCGTGCTCTGCTGCTTTCTGGGGAGTTGAGGGACTTGGGTTTTCTCAGTGAAGGAATTCGGCAGCTCAGTGAGGACACCAGATTCCCTCCCAGCTCATGCTCTCCCCTCTCCTGGGTATGTGAGAAGGTGGCAGTGGTGGAGGGCTCTGTCTGTCCCCTCTCCTGTGCTCCCCAAGCGCCTTCCTGCCTGGGATAGGAAGATGGGCCTGGTGAGGCAGAGTGCGAGAGATGAGGCTGGGAGACTAGAAGCAAAGGCCGTGACGAAGGTGAAAAACTGCTAATCCCCAGGCCATGTGGGGCCTGCAGACATATTTAGTCCACACAGAGGTATGTGGGATTTTTTTTAGACTTGAGCCAACATTTTGAAATTAGAGGCTTCACGTAAAGACCTCGAGTCCTGATGTCCCTTGAAGAATGAGAAGACCTGGCAACGCTGGGCCCACATTCCCACAAGTCAACCCTGGGCTTGAGCTGCCCCTGTAGACACCCACACCCTGCACTTGTCGCCACTTCCAGCCTTGGCGTCCGTACTTCAGCCCAGCCCAGCACACTTCCTTCACTCACACTTACCTGCCTGATCCCTGCAGGGGGTTGAGTTTGGACTTCCTTCTCTAGAATGGCCTACTACAGAGTTCCCCCTTTTTTTCTGAGACTTGAGCCAACAAGCGGTGGCACAGAGGTTCAGCGTCCTCTGGTCCCGCCTCCTCCCCAAGCCATAGACTTTTTCCTTGGGCAATTTTTGACGCCACAGAACAAAACCATGAAGGGAAGGTTATCATCAAGTCTTACCATTTATTTCTTTATGGGGTTAAACAAGAGCAGAGAGGCTTCTGCCCCACAATGCAACAAAACAGAAAGCAGTACACATACAGAGACACTCACCGAAACACAGAGGCAGGGGAAGGGCGACAACTGAACCATAGCCAGGTGAGGGAGGAAGGGACGGGGACTACTAGGAATCCAGCTTGGAGACTCAGTCATAGGAACTAGTGCAAGAAAGTCCTACTCATGAAGCACAGTGTAGAAAATGGCGTAAGAAAGCTGCCCAGCTCTGCTGCCTGTGACGAACGGCAGGGGCAGCTGGAGGGGTGGTGGAAGATCTGGGCAGTGGGGTGGATGGGGACAGTCAAATGACTTCGAGGTGGAGTGAGGTGCCCCTTTCCCCTGCCACTGGGCAAGGCCCTGGGCTGGTCTGAGCCAGGGGTCTCCTGGGCACTTGGTGAGGGGGAAGAGGGGATGGGAGTCTCCAAGGGTCCATTCCCTGGGGTCCTAAGGTCTCCCTTTACATCCCAGTCCCTTTTCCCCTCCTGAGGATGCAGGAGTTACAAGGCAGTACATAGGGTCTCTCACATCTACAGAAGCATCTCTGGAAAGGAGCCAGCACCTCTTCCCCTCCCCAGCTGAAAAGAGCACTCTAGGGATGGGGTATGTGGCTAGGCCTGAAATGCTGAAGGCCAAACATGGAGTGTGTGGGCAGGGCACAGGGCTCACGGGGGTAGGGGAACACGCTGTGAGAAATGAGAAAACTGGCAGGGAAGGACTCCCCGGTCTCACAAAGCCTATTTGGGGACCCAGCTGAGGCCCTTGAATGATTCCCTCTCTACTAGTGAGGTTTCCCATTTATCCCCCAGCCAGCCGATTCCAGCTGTCCCCTCCCCCTCCTCCTTTTGGTTTCCCCTAATGCAGCTCCAAGCCCACCCCTCCCCTTAACTCACTGGCATTGCATCCCAGGACACAGGCCCTTCTGGCACTGAAAGCCGCTTGGCCTGTCCCAGGAACACAGTTGTGGCTTCCTTTCTCGTCTGCTCCTATTGGCTTGTAGATGTCCCAGGCCATGTGGCCTCCCACTCCTAGGAGATCAGCACAAGGCTAATGGCCCCCAAGGGGCTCTCCAGGCCTCTTCTCTCGTGCAGCTCTCTAGCCTGACTAAACACTTCAAGTCTCTCAACCAAGGGACCACAGCACATCGTCTTTATTTAGCGGGTCCTCTTGCCAGTTTCTGGACTTTCTCCAGCTAGGGGCAGGGGTGGCTGGATTAGGGGACCTGCTACAGGGTGAGGAGCAGTCTGGTGGTTCCACAATTGGGATAGTAACCCATGGGGTCAGGGATGAGAAGGGATGAATACTCTTTGGTAGGCTGGGGACGGGGACAGGCTGGGGATGGGGGAGGCTCATCTCTGGAAAGCTCTGGGGCAACGCCACCGAGGTTTCCTTCATGGAGGCCTGGGCTAGGACGAGATGGGGGAGTCTGGGGACCCAGGCCAGGCCTGACCCTCTTGGGCTTAAGTCCCTCCTCCCCATGGAGATCAGAAATGGAAACGTCTTTGGCCCCAAGGCCAAGATCTCCAGGGCAAGAGTGGCCCTTGGGAGTATGTGCACCTTCTGTAAGATATGGCCCTTCGGACAGCGGCAGTCCCTGTGCTCCTTCTCCAGAGGGCTCCTTACGCAACCCTTTCTGATTTGGGGACGTGTCCTCGAGCCTGCCTCAACACTGATCATCTGCCTCCCCAAAGCCAGGTGGTGACAGCCCATTCAGCCATCTCTCTAAGCCCTCTGCCCACCTCTCTCCTCTCCTCTCCCTCTTCCCTATCATCTCCACTCTCTCCCGCCACTCATTCTGCACCCCGTTCCTATACCTCATCGCCTAGGGTGCTGGGGCACAGCTTAACTGGGGCCCTGACCTAGCTGCAACTGTGTACACCTCATGTCCCAGCCTGGCCCTTCCCTGTGGCGGCCCCACATGGGACAAGGTGCGCTGGAGCGGGAGGAGGGCCGCTATATCGTCTGCCGTTGCCTGTAGGGGTAAGGGCAGGAGGGGATTAAGGATCGTGGCAACAAAAGGAATGCGGAGGGGGGAAAGAGCTTCTCCCCTCTGTGCCCCCCAACATTCCCTGAAGGGCCAAGGCTGGGTAAGCAGCCTCCTTCCTTGGGGTCAGGGCTCTCAGTGGCGGTGGGCATTTCCACCCCCCACTCCCCCCCTTTTTTTTTGGCTAGGCCCCATAGATGGGGGCCTGGGAGGGGGGCACCTGCTGCTCCTGCCTTTTTCTCCCAGTGAGTTTTGCAGCTCCCTGAGGCCCTCTGGCGGTTCTGTTGGAGCTGCTTTTGGAGTGGGGGTTGGTAGGGGGCGATGTGTGATTGCCCCATTTCCCCAGCCCCCCACCTGGTCCTACACCTCCCACGGGAGGGGCCCCCTCCCCCTCCCCCTGAGGGGGGCGCTGGAGCTGATGTCGGTGTGTGGTGGAGGTCTGATCTCCCTCCTTGCTGTCACTCTTCCCGAGTCAGGCCCTCGTCTAGGGCAGGCAGTGCCTCCAGGCCCGGTCCCCCACCACCCTGGCCGCTGGAGAAGGACACCATGGTATGGAGGAGCATGAGAACAAGGACGTAGAGCCGGATCCTGCTGGGACTGAGGCGGGAGCCCCCAGAGACCGGCAGCAGGGAGGACTTGTGGCTGAGGCGGCCTGGGGGGTCGTGGCGGGGGTGGTAGTGGGGGTACTGTTGGTGGTAGTGGTGGAAGTAAGAGTGGTGGAATTGCTGGTGGTGGGTTTTGGGGGCTTCAGACTCCTTGAACTTCTTCTTCTCCGACTCACAGGAGACCCACTGCACGTCACAGCACTTGGCTTCCGGCCGCTTTGGCGAAGTATCCAGCAACCCTGCCAATGGATAAGCAAGGCGGGGTGGGGTGCTAAGGGGGCTGCTGGCTATGCCTTTCTCAGAGAGGTGATTGTCAAAGCTGGGGCTGCTCTGGTAGTCCTGCCCAAGACTCTTCCCCCTGCCCCTTAGCACCATCCCTTTCTGGACACATCTTCCAGGGACCCCAGACAGTTTCTCCGGGATAACTCCCTGGCCAGGTATGTTTTGGATACAGATGGCCACTCTGCTCTCTCCCCCTATTCCACTTTGCCCCATCCCAACCTGGGGCCTCACTACCTAATCCTGCAGCCACTAACCTTCTCCTGACCCAACTTCCTTGTTGTCCTCCCTGCTCCCACAGCCCCGACCTGGTGCGTGCTCTGGGCCCCTGGCCTCCTCCCTCCTCCCAGGGCCCTGCCTTTACCTGTACAGATAAAGCCAGGGAGCCCTCCGTACACCATTTCCTCATTGTCAGGGAGGATAAAGGGGCACCGGGTCTGCACCTCCAGGCAGTATTGCTTGCAGGGCACCCAGCGCTGGCATTCCTGCTGGGTCACGCTGAAGTATTCTGAGCACAGCCAGGCCTTGTAGACAGCCTGTAGGGAGAGGAAAAAGCATCAGCCCAGGCGCCAGCCCCTTTCTGCCTCAGAGGAGAGGGATGAGGAGGGGTGTAACTGTACTCTATAGGGGGAGGGTACGGTGTGCTCACCAACCCAACCCCAGGATCCAGGGGGTGGGGAAGAAGGGTTTGGGTCAAGACCACTACCTCCTACCCTAAAATCTCCCATTTCATAGCCAGAACTCCCAAGTCCCCAATCTGCAGTCATCCAAGACTTTGAATTTGTTCATTGGTAAAATCACAAAATGACTCCTAAATCAGAGCTGGCAGAGGCCCATCCAACCATACCATTTTATAGCTGGTCCCAAGAGATGTCCTGACTTGTCTGAGGTCACCTATATGGAGGTAAATTTCACTTCCATTCAATTCAGCAAACATTTCTTTGGCTGATGGTGTTAAGTTTCTAAACTCAAGAAAAGAGATGGAGAGGATAATCTTTGCTTTACCTCATTAGGGTGTTGTGTAGATCAAATAATATGACACATATGAAAATGTTTTGTAAATTCTATAGTGCAATACAAATGTGAGGGGTTATTTTTAATAAAAACAGGAATCTGCCTTACCAAGCACCACATGTGCCTTCAAGCTCTACTTAACCCATGCTCTGTTCTGTTGGCGTCCACCCTGGAGTGGAGCAGACACCACATTTCATTTGGAAACTTTGCTTAGCCGTTTCACTTCATGGGTATACTTCCTGCCCCTCATCTAGCCCATTTCCACCAGGCACTTGGTCCTGGCTAAGAAAGGTTCCCTGCTCTATACTCTTTGGCTATCATCAAGACCAGAGTTCCTCAACGGCAACACTACTGACATTTTGGACTGGATGATTCTTTGTAGTGGGGGCTGTCCTGTGCATTATAGAATATTGAGAAGCATTCCTTGCCTCTACCCAGTAGTTGCCAGTCGCATCCTCCCCCTCCTCATTGTGACAACCAAGAAGTGTCTCTGGCCATTGCCAAATATCCCCTGGGTGGGGGGCAAAATCATCTCCCATTGAGAACCACTGATCTAACTCCTTGCTACTGAAAGTGTGGACCTGGACCAGCAACATCACCATCACTTGGAGCTTGTGAAAAGTGCATAATCCCAGGCCCTGCCCAAGACTTGACAAGTCACACCTGCATTTTAACAGGATACCCAGAGCCCTGCCCACATCCATTCTTCATATTTTCAGGGGCACCTTCCCATAGTTGCTCCTTGTAGCGATGGTTCTCCGACTTCAGTGTGCCTCAGAATCCCCTGGGACACTTGTTAAAAAGGCAGATGGCCCCCTCCAATTCAGCTTCAAGAGGACTGAGGTGGGCTCAGGAATCTGCCTTTGGAACAAGGGTCCAGGTCATTCTGCGGCCAGAGGCCTTTCAACCACACTCTGAGCAACGTGGTCAGAGCTTCTTACACAGACTTTAAACATTTACACTCAAATACAAATAACTCCACTGTGAACATGGACTTGGGCAATGTAATCCCACACTGGCCTTTTCCAAAGTGGGGGCAGGGGCATGGTGATGGGTGGTAGTGGTGGGTGGTAGTGGGTTGTGGTGCAAGTTACCCCCCTGAGGAACACAGATTTGATATCTCACTGGCTTCTCAAATTTAACATGCTCTAAATCTTAAAATTCAGTTCTTGTTTTTTTTACTCCAAATCTGCCCACACCCCTGAGTCTTGACCACTTCGGTTAAGTGCCATGACCATCCACCCGGGTATTCAATCCAGAAACTTAGGTGTCAGCCATCACTCCTCTCTTTGCCAGCATCCCCACACGCAGTCCATCAGCAAGGCATGCCAATTCTACCTCTACTTCCACGACTCTGTGCAGGCACTGTCATTTGTCACCTGGACAACAGTCTCCTATGTGGCCTCCCCGCCTCCACTCTTGCTCTTTCCAATGCATTGTTTACACAGGAGTAAGAGCGATCTCAAAATGACATTCGATCATGTTACTCCCTTGCTTCAAACGCTTCAATGCATTTAGAATAAAACCCAAACTTTCGACCACAGACTTCAAACCCCTGCATAACTTGGCCCCTGTCTGTCTCTCCAACCTCATTTTCTACCTCTCCCATACGGCTCATAACGCTCCACACGCTGAGGTTTTCTTTCTTTTCCTTGAACATGCCCTACTTCTTCCCACCTTGGGGCCTTGGCACACACTGTTCTCTTGGCCTGATATGCTCTTCCCCCTGCCCCTCCCACCACTTTTGGCCTGGCTAGGTCCTTCTCAACTTTGAAGCCTCAGTTCAAAAGTCACCTCCTCAGAGAGGGTCTCCCTGACCACTCTAGTTAGAGAATGCCCCCTCATTATTCTTTTTCTTAAATGTTTCTTCACCACAGTATGAGTTTGTCTGCATCCTTGTTTTGTTTTTCTCTGTCATCCTCACTAAAATGTAAGACACATGAAAGCAGACGTGGGTCGGTCTTATTGACCATATTGAGTACTCAGCACAATATATGTAAAAAAACAAGTCTGTTGATGGAATGAACCAGATGAGTAAATGAGGACATGTCCCTACTCTCAAAGAAATTTCAGTTTCATGGATAGACAGATCTAACTTGAAACTATGGCACATTTTCTATACTATAAGAGAAGTTAAACCACTGGCCACTGGAGTGAAGCAAATAGAAAAGCCGGGAAAGATTTCAGTGAGGGTATGAGTTGAGCTGGGGGAGTTCCCTGGTGGTCCAGTGGTTAGGAATCCACCTTCCAATGCAGGGGGCGCAGGTTCGATTCCTGGTCGGGGAACTAAGATCCCACATGCCATGGGGCAACTAAGCCCGAGGGCCGCAACTACTGAGCCCACGTGCCCTGGAGCTCACGCGCCACAACTAGAGAGAAGCCTGTGTGTTGCAACGAAGAGCCCGCACACCACAACGAAAGATCCCGCGTGCCACAACTAAGACCCGAGACAGCCAAAAATAAATAAATAAATATTAAAAAAAAAAAGGAGTTAAGTTGGGACTCAAAGTAGGATTTTAGATGGGATGGGCAGAGATGAGACAAAAGGGCATTCTGGACTGAGGCAACAGCTTAAGGAAAGGTACAGATGTGAGCACACGCATGGTGTGCTAAAAGAATGGAGAATGGTTTCATATGAATGAAGTGCAAAGGATACCAATCTCCCGTGGATGGACATTTAAATTGCTTCCAGGTTTCCACTATCACAAACAATGCTTCGGTGAGTAGGTCTGTACACACCTCTCTTGAACACTTGTGTTATATTTTATTTATATAAACTCTTAAGAGTGAAATTATTGGGATAAAAGGTATGTGCAATGGAGTGAGAAGGGAGTGGAAGGAGGTGGAAAGGAACAAGTAAAGGTAAGAGGCAGGGGAAGAGGGAGCTAGAGGGGTAGGAGAGGGGCTCAGGGGTTGGATAGAGTGGCAGTGGAGTCCGGGGGCACAAGGGAGGAGGGGAGGAAGAAAGAGAGGGTAAGAAAGAGTAGGGAGTTGGAGGGTGAGAAATAGTGGTAATAGTGGGGGTAGGAAAAAACAGCGTTGGGGAGGAAGCAGGGGAATAAGAGATGGAGGGTGTAAGGGAGGTAAAGGGGTACAGTGAGGGTGAGAGAAGATGAAGGGCAAGAAAGTGCAGGGGATAACAGGGTGGGGGACAGGAGATGTGGAAGATGGGCTGTGAAGAGGAGGGGTAAGGAAGACGGAGGAAGAAAGAGGAGGGTTCAAGAGCCAGCAGGGGAATAAAGGGGGGTAAAGAAGATGGGAACAGAGGAAAGCCGAGATGAGAAAGCGGGATAAGAGAGCAGAAGGAGATGGGGGAGACGGAAAGAAAAGTAAGACAGGAAACAAAAAGGATATCCCTAACGCTAAGGGCCCCAGTACCTTGGAGACCCCCCCTCCATCTTGTGGGTCCCAGGGTGCCAAGAGGCGGCTCTGCCCACAGCCTCTGCCCCAACCTCTGCAGCCTGGACCCAGAGTCCACCTCCACTCTCACCCTGAATTGTGTGGAACAGCCCAGTCCTCCACTGCTGGGGTTCAGAGGCCCCTGCGGGATTCTCCCTGGGCTCTTCCGGTTCAATATTCCTGCTCCCAGGTGAGGCTGCAGTGGAGGGCCGGCCCTCCTCCCAGGCAACTGCAATTAGCCTAATAGCAGGCGCTGGTGGCTGGGCACTCCCCGCCTCTGCTCTGGGAGAGAGAGAGGGAGTTGAGGGAGGAGGGGCTGGGAGAGGGGTGGCCTGACAGTGGGAGGGAGGCCTTTCTCCTTAGCTAGACGGCCCTCCCTCAAGCCCCACGGCCCCAGAGTCACCATGGCAACAAGTGGGCGAGCAGGTTGCCAGAGGAGGACACCAGGCCTGTGGGTGGCAAGACAGTGAGAGGAATGGAGGAAGTAGAGTGACAAGGGGCTGAGAGGTAATCCAATTCCTTAGCCCCACATATGGCCAGCTGAGGTCATTGCTGGCCCACGTGCTTTAAAAAGGGGCTGGGGTCCTTCTCAGATGAAAAGTCTGGCTCTCAGGGCTACCACCTGGACAGCAAGCCTGCCTTAGTCTCTGTAGCCCTCTTCCCTAGGCAGGCCTAAGTCACTTGCCCCATCTCATCAGTGTTAGGACTGAGCCAGAGGGGACCGGGTTGCTTGGGCAGTTGCAGGGGACCTGGGCACTCAGCCACAAGGATGGGGAAGAGCCAGGAGAGCTGCGTTCGGAGAGCTGCGGGGCTGGCTGGAGGCGGGGCATGCGGGGCAAAGGAAAAAATGTCTCAGAACCAGACAACAGTCAGTTGGGAGACCCTCGCAGGTCTTTTGCTCTAGTTCCTCAATTCTGGCTGCATATTACAATCACTCAGAGAGTCTTTTAAAAATGCTTCTGCTTGGCCCACATTGCACTCCAGACCAAGTCAGTCAGAATCCCTGTGGGTGGGGCCCACACATCTAGAGTTTTTCAAAACACCTCAGTTAATTTTAATATGCAGATAACTTAGCCCTGCTTCATTTTATAGCTGAGGAAACTGAGGCCCAGAAAAGGGGAGGAAGGACTTGTCTACAGTCACATAAAGTAGTGGCAGAGGGAGGAACTTGAAACCCAGTTTCTCGACTCAAACTCCAGGGTTCTTCCTACTGGACCATCCTACCAGTGACTGCATTCCAAACTCAGGGGGCAGGACACAGAAGCGTGGGGAGGGGAGGAGAGCTGAGGAGAACCAGGCCTGCTCTTGGCTTTCAGGCTCTTCAAACTCCAGCCCTGGCAGGAAAGCCTTCTTCATCATGCCCTGTCCTCTGAGCTTAACCATCCTGGACCCTCAAGGTAGCAGCAGATGATGGGTGGGGTGGAAAGCCTTGACCTGACAGTGCCCTCCTTTCCCTACAGAATCCCCTTCCCCACCTCCAGCAGGCCACCGCTGGGCTCAGTCAAGTTCTGGCTGCTACAGCCAAGTTGCTATGGGAACTGGGAGGGGAAGGAAGCAGGGAGTAACTGGAGGGAACACCAATTAACCCAAAAAGGAAGCTGAGAAGGCTATCCCACCCCTCCTCCCGGCTGGGCTGTTAAACCACTCTTTTTTTGTTTTTGTTTTTTTATAATGTCTTTTAAGAAAATATTTATTGATTGATTTTGGCTGCACCAGGTCTTAGTTGCGGCACGCGGGATCTTTAGTTGCAGTATGTGGGCTTCTTAGTTGCGGCATGCCTGCGGGATCTAGTTCCCCGACCAGGGATCAAACCCAGGCCTCCTGCACTGGGAGCACAGAGTCTTACCCACTGGACCACCAGGGAAGTCCCTTAAACCACTCTTGAAATGGGAGCAGGTAAGACGAGGGGGATCCCCACCCATCCTGGGCTCTGCAGCTGCTAGTTTAGGGAGGAGTGGGAGGACCTGGAGAGCCTTACCTTCCTGCTCCCCGGCTTGCAGCCTTGGCCAGGGCATTCTCATCCCTACGCTCCTCTGGGAAGAAGCATGTGACTTCTCCTGGCCCCCAGGGTGCTACGGGAATGCATACAAGTGCGTACCTACAAACACAGCCCACAGCCAAGACTCAGGGCCAGAGGGTTTAGAAAGAGGAGGCCATCCTGGACTCCTCGGTTAGGGGGCGGGAAGACCCTCCAGAGAGGAGAGCTTCAGTTCCTGCCAACCAGGAAGTCGGCAGTTTCCTTCTTGGATTCCAACTTGCTTCCCTCCCTAGGGCCTATTTCCCCATCCAAATCCTCCCTACAGACCTCTTCATCGCTGTTTGTTTTCCTAATGCACTCCTGGGACACTTGGCCAGGAGCTGCAGCTGCAGAGACCGTGGAGGCAGAGTGGCAATCTGGGCTGGGCTTGAGAATGAAACCCACTGTCCACAGCACACAAATAACCACCCTGCCCCTAGGTTTCGCCTAGGTGGAAACTGAGGCTCAGAAAAGGGATTTGGTTCAGCCAAGTCATAAACATGCAAGAAATCAACTATAAAGCCAGGATTAGAAGGGAGGTACTCTGGTGACTAATCCCACGTCTCTCTGTGCTGCATCCATCAATACACATAGCACTGTGTGAAGGACCTCCTTGGGCAGGTCTGAAAAGAGCCACATGCTCCTATTCCTGATTCTGGGCTTTCAGAGAGTTGGATCAGAACAGGGTAAGGTCAAAGTCAATCTCTCCAACCCAGGGGAGGGAGATCTTGGACGTAACTCTGGGAGTAGTTCCTTGGGATTGGCAGAGTCAGACTGAGATTAGAGGCATTACAGGGCGAATGCAGGTGGATGACATGGCTTTACTTAAGTGGCTGTAAAAATAAGCAACAGCTTTCCTGCTGCTGAGAATGAGCAGTCATGAGTCAGAGTGGCCTGGCCTGGCCTGGCCTGGAGGAAAGGCGGGGGAGATGGCTTGAGAGGTGGATAAGAACCCAGAGCCACTGCAGTTCCAGAGGGTCCAGTCACCTCCAAGCCTCTTAGGCCACCCGCTCCAAGGCCAGGGGCAGCCTGGTTAGTGGAGAAGTGGCGTCCCTAGTGCAGGAGCAGTTCTCTGAAGGAGCCTAGATGACCCATATCAATCAGGTGAGCAGAGGAGGCAGGTTCACGACCACTCGAGAATAGGAAGGACTGTGAGAATCATAACTCCACCTCCCGATCTGCTGTTGGAATTTCCACTCCAACGTCACTGCCACAAGCTATCCAGCTACTGACTGCGCACCTCTTGTCACAGGGCGCACGCTCTCTCCTAGGGCAGCCCATATCTTCAGACCAGTCTCGCAGTTAAAGAAGTTCTTTCTCCTTCTGAGCTGAGATAATGCCTCTCTGTGGCATTGCTCATGGCTCCTCCTAGCTCTTCTGGGACCATAAAGTTCCTGTCCCCATGCCAGCCCTGCAGGAGGTATTTGTAAACGTCCCTGAATCAGGTCAGGTCTTCCCATTCATTTTTTCCTGCAATGATCAATTTCTGAACATGTTCAAGTGCCTGGCACTGTGCTGGGGAACTACATATGATAGAGATAGGGAAGACAAGATTGCTATCTTTAAGGAGCAGGACAGACAACCTTGTGCATCAATCATTAGAAGTCACTGTGATAAGCAGTATGTACTTGGTGCAATGATAGCATAAAGGGAGGAAGGATCAATGGTGCTTTGAGGGCTGAAGCACAGGAAAATATCTCCATGTGGGAGAGGCTAGAGTTGGGGCTTGGAAAAAATGGGTAGAAGTTCACTGGGTGGAATAGGGCAGGAATAAGTGCACTTAAAGCAAAGGAATAAGCAGGTATAAAGGCCTGGAGGTGTGAAACAGTGCCGGATTCAGGCACTGTCGGTAGTTTAGCATAGTTAGAGGGTACAAAGGGGGCCATGATGGGAGATGAGGCTACGGAGGAAGGCCATGCCCATATTATGATATGTTCTGCATGCTAAGGAGGAGCCAGGCTTCATCCTATAGGCAACGGACAGCCTTTAGTGGATTTTAAATAACTGCTTTTTAAAAGATTGCTTATCACTTCTAAGTCAGTGATAAGTTAGTCTTATCACTGACTAACTTTTCAGACTTATGTTCTGAAAGTGTGGATGATGGAGCATAGGCATCAAGACTGGAGGTAGGGAGACCAGTTAGAAGCCTATTGCAACAATCTGAATGAGAGATGATGGGGATACCAGGTTTCTGGCTTGGGTGGCAGGATGAATAGTCGTTTCATTCATTAAAGAAGGGAAACCAGGAGGAGGAGTAGATTTGGGGGTGAAGAAGATGAATTCAGTTTTTGGTCATGCTGACTTTGAAACATAGGTCAGTATATACTAGGCTAGGTAGAAATGTCAAGGAGGCAGTTGGACACAATGGTTTGAGCTCAGAAGGAGGGTCTGGGCTAGAAATAAAGGTTTGGTCTGAGCTCAGAAGGAGAGTCTGGGCTACAAATAAAGGTTTGGGAGTCATCAAGGGTTAAGGAGTTAATCATCAGGAACATAGTAGGACTATACTTTCCCACACCCTTTGAAATTAGGCATGGCCATAAGACTTACTTTGGCCAATGAAATGTGAGTTGAAGTGACATGGATCCCTTCTGGGGAGAAGCTTTAAGAGCTGGAGTACGATTTGCCTCTGCTGCTGACTGTGGAAGTGGTGTTGAAATGGACCTTTTACTAGCCTGGGTCTCTTGGTGACTATCATGAACAGATGCTCCCTGCTGACCTATTTTGGACATGTATTATGAGCAAGAAATAACTGTTTGTTGTGTTAAGCCTCTGATATTTGGGAATTGTTTGCTACTACAGCGTAACCTGGCTCACTCTGACTGATAAAGCAATAGTGGAAGCCAAGGAAGTAGAGGATATTGCCTAGGGGAAATTAACGCACAGAGAAAAGGACCAACAGTGGATCCCTGGAAAACACTAACATTTAAGGGGCAGGTAGAAGAAGGGAATCTGATGAAGATGCGGGAGTGGTTTAAGAGCTTGGAGAAGAAACAGAAGAGAGTGGCATTCTGTAAATTAGGGGAGAAGAGTTTCAAAGAATAAGAGTGGTCAGCAGACGAGGACATGCTGGCAGTCTCATCATGGTGAGATCAGTTTCAGTGGAGCAGTGGGGGCAGAAACCAAATTGAAGCCAATTTAAAAGGGAATGTGAGGGAAGAAAAATGGAGAGAGCTATGTGTAGACTACTCTTCCAAGAAGCCAAACTAGTTTTTCAACTGTTTTTTGGGATGTGGTTTCCAGTTCTCTGTTCTACCCTGGTTGTTCCTATTCAGACAAATTCCTATTTTTCTATGTCCCTTGCAACTGAATGCAATCCCCAGACAGAGTTTATCAACACAGAGTCAAGTAGAAGTATCAGCCCTCCTATGCTAGAAGCTGTTTCTTTTAATGCAGCCTAAGACCACATTTGCTCTCTGGGAGACTGTATTGTATTCCTTTGGTAATTCAGTGGAGATGGAGAGGGGAATTTCTGCCTGGAGTGTGGGATCCAAGACACAGCCTAGATCAAAGTCCCTGGAAGGAGCTCAAGCCTTCTGGCAAGATATCTGAATGAATTAAACATCCTTGAGATGGTAGGCTCTCTGAGGACAGGGACTGTGTCTTATCTGTGTATTTCCCTCAGGACTTCACATGGAATTAGGTATACAGAAGAGATGCCCGCTAAGTACTTGAAATCCAAGCACTTGAAAATCAAGCCTCCAGCAACTAGCTCAGACTGGAGTAAGGTGGAGATCTCCAAGAAAAGGGTGAAAGTAATGGGTTATGTAATGTGTTGCATGAATTTTACAGCTTTGATGGAGAAATTGGGGATGCATTAGCAAAAAAAAAAAAATCATAGAAAACTAAGCAAATAGAAAAAAAAAGAGGCAATTATTAACTCCAGGAAAACAAGTTGGCCAAGGAAGAAAATGTAATCACAGTATTCTACATGACTCAGCTGTGAACAATATTTATAATCCTTATAATGTAAATATGGAATACTGTTAAAACCAGAAATTGTGATATGACAATATTCGATATATGAGGGGAGTGCACATACAGTGCTGCTGGTAGTAAGAGAGCTAAATCCCACTCTAAAAAAATAAAAAGGCAGTACATATTTAAATCAGAAAAAAAATCAAGAAATGACAGTATTGGTATATCATTTAGAGATGTGGAGGTAAATATTAGAAGAAACAGCTAAGAGGTTTAGAAGTATTTGACTCTGAAGAGTGAAGCTTAGGGTTGGAGCAGAGGGCTTCTGTTTTAATCATAAGCAATGAGCTCTATATTTATCATTTAAAAGATATTACGTTATATATCATTTAAAAGACAGATGCTACAAGAAGATATATCTATATATGGAATAGATATACATATGTGTATACATGTATATATATGTATATGTGTGTATCTTTGTGAGCACAAAGATATTTCAAACAGAAAAGTCAAGAAATAGCAGTATTGGCACACCATTAAAAATGTGACAATAAATATCAGAAGAAAAAGCTAAGAGAGTTTCAAGTGTTTAACTCTGAAGAGTGACTATATATATGTAGCTTATATGTCTTTTAAAATTATGAACATATATTACTTTGATAAAATGAAAATAAAATAAATATATAAACTGATATGCAGCCATGAACCTCAAAAACAACAAAACAAAATCCCTAAGACTTGACCTGACCAACCTTGCCAGACTCAGCCACAAAACCCCAGGCCCTATTGCCCAGCCATGGATCGTCTACTCCATCACCACTGTCTGGGGCATGGGCTTAGGTCAGGTCAGCTTAACAGGCCAGCAGAATTAATGAGTGGCCCCATAGCCAAAGAGAACTAATATGAGAGGAGGGGAACTTTAAGGGCCTCTGTGCCCAACAGCTGTGCAGGCCACCCACCATAGAAATGGTGCCAGTGTGACATGACAACCATAGCTTCATTTGAGCTGCACACAAATGTGTTTGGTATAAAATCCCGCTGCCCCCTCCCAGGGGGCACACACTGCTAGTCTGGGCCCAGGCCCAGGCAGAAATCTCCAGCTTCCTGCAGGGATCATTGTGAAACCAGCTCCTTGCCCCTACCTTACTTCCGTCCCCAAACACAGTACCTTGCTAAACAGATGAGAGGCTGGGGAGAGACCTAATAAAAGGACCTGTTAGTTGTGCTTGGTCTCTGGGGGTGAGGTAAATCAAGGCTTTGGAGTCCTTCCATCTCTGGCTCTTCCCTCCCCTACCTGAGCATATCTCTGTGCTCTCATTCACTAGAATCTCTCCAGTTGCCTTCTGGCTCCTAACCTTCCACCTCCACACTAGACACTTCACCTGCTGCTCCCAAATTACCTTTCCCTTCTCCTAAGGGAAAGTGTTGTCAATCTCAATTGAGTATTAAGCAGTCATTCAGATCAAACACATCTAATTAAGGTGACAATAATAATAGCTACCATTTTTTAAGTGCTTACCATACGCCAGGCTCTGTTCTAAGCAGCTGACCTTTATTAACTCATTGAATCCTCACAACCACCCCCTGAGATGGAGATACATTTACAGGTGAGGACAGGAAGGACCAGAGTTAAAATAGCTTGTCCAGGACTTCCCTGGTGGCACAGTGGTTAAGAATTCGCCTGCCAATGCAGGGGACACGGGTTCGAGCCCTGGTCCGGGAAGATCTCACATGCCGTGTAGCAACTAAGTCCGTGCGCCACAACTACTGAGCCTCCGCTCTAGAGCCTGTGAGCCACAACTACTGAGCCCACACACCGCAACAACTGAAGCCTGCGCACTTTAGGGCCCGCATGCTGCAACTACTGAGGCTGCGTGCTGCAACTACTGAAGTCCATGTGCCTAGAGCCTGTGCTCCGCAACAAGAGAAGCCACCGCAATGAGAAGCCCGTGCACCGCAACAAAGAGTAGCCCCTACTCGCCACAACTGGAGAAAGCCCACGCACAGCAACGAAGACCCAACGCAGCCAAAAATAAATTAAAAAAAAAAAAGCTCGTCCAAGGCCACACAGCCAATAATAATATATGGTGGCTACCATTTCCCGAGCACTTTCCATCTCACAGACACTGTGCTCTTAAGAGATTAGCATGTTATATGTCATTGAAGCCTAATAATGACCCTATTTCTTAGTTTTGAATTCAAAGAAAATGAGGTTCCAAGAGAGATGAAAGGTCTCAACAACTGTTTTATGGAGAAGACAGATTTCAAGCTGGAATGTGAAGTCAAGTTTACCTGGGCTTCAGTTCCCAAGCTTATACACCATATTGCCCCTAGGATGGTCCCTCCATTTCACTATCACCATTGAAGTAATTAGCTTGTTACTTAAACAAATCTTTTTGATGGAATTTCAAGTCAAGTTGGGGAGAGATTTCTAGGACTGGATGGAAGAGTGATTTTCTAAAATCAGTGTATTCAGCTCATTCCCAATATGAGTAAAGTTTTCTTTGTAAGGGAGCGTCGGGGGAAGAATACTTGGGTACTAGGGGCTACAAATGACCACTTCCATTCCCCCATCAAAGCACTCCCTTTCCTCTTTCCTCTAAATGCATGCATGTGCACACGCATGGGAGCACACACACACACACACACACACACACACACCCTGGGAGTGTTGAAAAGAGGCAACTGTTCCTGCTCTGATCTTTGGCAACTGGTGATGGGAAGGCAGCTGTCTCCTTGTAGAAGGGTCTTCTTGCCTTTGGACATGAGTTCTCCTGTTCTAGGTCTTGTCACGTAGGGGCTCCTGGAACTGCCTTGCCCTGGAAGACTCCAATACTAGGGTCCATTCCTTCAGAAAGGTTTCAGGGCAGCCACAACACTCTACCTAATTGCTCCTTCTTCCCAGCTTGCTCCATAAATGTTCTTCCTCGAAAAGCCTTTGCTCCAGTCAGGTGGAGAGTTAGCCAGAGCTGGGTTCAGATTCTGGCTCTGCCACTAACTGGATGTATGAACTTGGACAAGTCATCTGTAAGGAGGTAGGGACTGAGTCACTAATTTGCTATGTGACTGTAAGCAAAGTACTCTCTCTCTCTGAGTCTCAATTTGGATCCAAGAAGATGGTCCCTAGGGAGGCAGCATATATGGGGAGAAGACAGGGTCAAACATCTTTAACCTCAAACAGTCCTGTGGTCAAATCCCAGGTTTGCTCTCATCAGTTATGAAAACTCAAACAAATTACTTAAATTCCCTGATCTATACTTTCCTTGTCTGCAAAATGGAGATAATAAAAGCACATATCCTTAACCTTTCTGTAAATGATGTCTGTAAAGCAACTAGCACAAAGCTTTACCTATAGTAAAATTACACTGGTACAGATTGGGTACCCTGGATTTGACCTGGATTCAAATCCCAGCTCCAACTCTTATTAGCTGGATGACCTTGAGCCAGTTACTTAACCTCTCTGAGGCTGTCTTCTCCTAAGTAAAATGGGGATAAATATATATGCACTTCACAAGACAGATGTAAGAATTAAGTGAGATAAAGTATACAAAAAGTGCCTGGGATAGTTCCTTTCCTTCCCATGCCCTCCTTTCAAGCTCTAAGATTCAAATAATAAATGGAAAAAAAAACAACTGCCACAAATGTAATCAGAAAAAAATCATTAATACATATAAAAGAGTACATGCAAATCAATAATAAAAACACAAGACATGGACAGACAATTCACAAAACAGGCAATACAAATGACCCATAAACAAGAAAAACAAAATTTGACCTAAGGAATGCAAATTACAAGCCAATGCTATAACACTTTTCAGCTCCAAATTAGTAAAGTTTAAAAAAATATGATAATCAATATTAGACAAGGGTGGTAAATTAGTCTCACATTTTTGGCGAGGGTATAAACTAGAAGCAGCCTTCTGGAAAGAAATTTGGTAAGAAAGAAATTTGTATGTCAAAAGCCTTAGAAAGGTTAATACTCTTTGATTCTGTAAGACTAGTTCCAAATGTTCCTCCTGAAGAATTAATGTATATGCTTCCATTTGTATGCAAAACAAGGGAAAGAAAAAGTCATTTTGTGTGCAAATGTTGATGTAAGCTCAGAGAGGGATGGAAGCCTACACACCAAATTGTTAACATCAGTGACCTCAGGGCAGTGGGACTGGGAGGGGAGGGAACAGGAAGATTACTAAGTGGAATACAGAGGTTTCTTTATAAACCTGTGTATTGTTAGATTTGGTACAATGAAGGTGCATTATTTTGTGATTTAAGAAACTCAGCAAAGTAGAGAAATAAGAAAAAAATGATTGAGATACTATTTATTAGAAAAAAAAGGAATCATAGATCTGACAAAGATTTATGGACAAAGATATCCATCACAGCATTATTTACAATAGTAAAAGTTGAAAGTAAACATCCAACAATAGGGTACTAGGTAACTAAATTGCACTAAATTCATGGGATGGGATATTGCATGCTCATCAAGAATGATGTTTGTGGGAATTCCCTGGCGGTCCAGTGGTTAGAACTCCATGCTTTCACTACCAAGGGCCCAGGTTCAATCCCTGCTAGGGGAACTAATCCTGCAAGCCATGTGGCACAGCCAAATAAAAAAGAGGTTTGTGAATATCTAATTACATGGAAAGATATCCAGTGTAACTTTAGCAATAAGTTAAAAAGAGCAGGGTAAAAAACCTGGATGATTTCAACTATGTAAAAATATATAGTCACATCTATTAGGGTGGCTATTATCAAAAAAAGAAGGAAAAGTATAAATGTTGATGAGAATGTGGAGAAACTGGTACCCTGTGCATTGCTCATAAGAATATAAAATGGTGCAGCACTGTAGAGAACAGTATGGAGGTTCCTCAGAAAGTTAAATATAGAATTACCACGTGATCCAGCAAGTCCATATCCGGGTATATAACCAAAAGAATTGAAAGCAGGGATTCAAACAGATACTTGTATACCAGTGTTCATAACAACATTATTCACAATAGCCAAAATGTGGAAGGAAATGAAAATATAGGTCCACACAAAAACTAGTCTATGAACGTTCATAGCAGCTTTATTCATAATTGTCCAAAGGTGGAACCAACCCAAGTGTCCACAGAGATGAATGAATTTAAAAAATGTGGTACATCCAGACAATGGAATATTATTCAACCATAAAAAAGAATGAAGTACTGATACATGCCACAACACGGATGAACCTTGAAAACATTATGTTTAATGAAATAAGCCAGACACGAAAGGACAAAAACTGTATGATTCCACTTATATGAATTACTCAGAATAGTCAAATTCATAGAGATGGGAAATAGAATAGAGGTTACCAGGGGCTGGGGGGAGGGAGGAATGGAGAGTTATTGTTTAATGGGTAAAGAGTTTCTGTTTAGGAGAATAAAAACATTTTAGGAATGAATAGCGGAGATGGTTGTACAACATTGCGAATATACTTAATGCCACTGAATTGTACACCTAAAAATGATTAGAATGGTAAATTTGATGTTATGTATATTTTACCACAATAAAAAACTATGCCACAAAAAGACATATTAGGAGGAAATACACTATAACATTAAGAGCATCTCTGGGACCTTTTTTCTGTTATATTTCTATTTTCCAAAATTTCTCAGAGACCATTTTTTTGGCAATTGGAAAAAAAGGTATTTTTATAAGATTCTGAGTCTATAATAGCTCTGAAGGATTAACCTGGCTGGAAGTTTTAGTTGAGTTCAACACTAAGCAGATACGCTCACCTTTCACAGATCAGCCAGGTAGCCATGCTATCTGCTGGAAACCAAATACAAAGACAGGAAACAATGGTAACACCCACCACCACCACTCGTCCTTCTCCGGGCAGAGCCTGGTGAGTTGGCACTTCCTTCTACCTCCAAGAGGAGCCTAGCCATCCCAGGCCAGGGCTCACCAAAAGCCTGGCATGGGAACTGGGTGTCCAAAGCCCAAGTCAGGCCTCCACAGGCTCTGGGGTGACAAGGTCTCACGGTTTCCCCTCCCAGCTCTCCCAGCAGCTGCTGGGCAGGGCTCAGGCTTGCACTAGGTCTGTCTAGGAGACCTACTCCTCTCCTGCCCTGGTTGATCCTTCCAGCAGATTGGGGCTGAGAATCTAACAGATACCTTCCTTCCAGGCAAGAGGAGCCCAGCTCCTCCCATCTCCTTGGTAGAGCCTGCAGAAAAAGGAGGGAGCAAACACCTCCTTTCCTCACGCCCATCCTCTGTCACAATCTCAAGAGGATACTGGTGATTATCACTGGCGCTCAAGGGCAAGAGACTGGGGTATTGAACAAGGAGGATGTTGGTGGGTCCCCACTTTGGATCTGAGCCACTCCAGGGGGTCCCTACAAGTTGCCAGTAGGTGCTGCTGGATTTCCCTTGCAGTTCGTCAGCTTCTCACTCCAGCCTCTCAAGAGCCAGCTGGGCATTGCCTCTGACAGCTGGGGGAGTTTATTAAGATTTTCTTTATACATGTGTGCACTGGGGAAAGAACAGACAGACCTGGGTTTGTGTGGCAGTTCTCCCACCTTTTAGCTATGTGGCCTGGATGGGTCGGTCACTTTCCTTCACTGAACCTCAGTTGTCACATTTGTAAAAAGGGAATAATGAGAGTACCTGCCTGCTAGGATGACTATCAGGATTAAATGAGTTCATGGACACACATAAAGCCACTGGCATCTCCCAGGCACTTGAAAGCTGGCAGTTTTCTTTTCCCCTTTCCCTTTGTTCTTTGGCACCAGCCTGCCTTCACCTTCTGGCCCAGAGACTTGTGGCTCAGGTTCCAGCTCCTTTTTCCAGAATCCATTCAAACAGGAGCTTTGGTCCTGGCAGCTCCTGTCACTCCATGGTAGCTCCTTCCTTCACCAGGGCCAGCTGCAACTCACCTGGTGCCCTTGCTCTCCTCTCTAAGCACCTGCCTGGCTTGAGGTATCAAAAATTCAGGCTTTTCTGAACACCCTCATATGCCCAGGGAGAAAAGTCTGGTCCAGCATCCCTGCACACACCCTGGTCTGTGCGCCTGTAACCACAGGAACACAACACACCTATTCCCCAGAGGCCTCCCGGCTCAGCATTGGGGAATGGTGCTCCTGGAGGCCCACATTTGTCTAAACCCCCTCAGAAGCTGCCCCTGGTTTTCCAGCAAACACCTGCAGCTGGAATCCACATGTGGCTGAGACGTGAGCTGGGGATGGGGGAGTAGGGGTGGGGGCAGGTCTGATGCCCAGTCTGCAAGGGCACACAGCAGGTAAACAGCCTCACAGGGTGGGAACATAAAAGAACTGCCCTGAGGGAGAAGTTTTTCTAGGGCAAACTCCCACCCTCGAGCCTAAGGTGTCGTCCTACATATGCACCCACACACTGAAGGGTGGGTGTGCCCTTTCCCTGAGACACCGATGCCTGGGGAGGAGACCAACACGCACCCACATGGCTTAGAGGCACCCTCTCATGCTTGTGATGTGTTCGGAGATCCCTGACTCTCCTTTAATCTCAGCCCCACCCACTGTCTTCCCTTTCCTCACCCTTACCTCCACTGTGTTCAGCAGACTCTTCCAGTCAGACCATGAGACTGGGTGGGAGGCTGCTGGGCTCCCTCCCTCCACTTAACTCCCCTCCGCCCCCACCTTCAGGAGATACCAGTTTATCCTTCATGGAGGTTCCCGTTGCTATGGTGACTATAGTAGTCAGGCACCAGCCTGTGGGAAGTCGCCATGAAGAAGATTGTGTCTGTGTGTGTGTCTATGTGTCTAAGCATGTGTGCATGCACACACACACACGTCCACACTGAGTGGGGAGGAGAGAAGGCAGGAAGGAGAAAAAGAGCAGAGAGGGAGAAAGGGGACAGGAGAAGAGGGGACCAGAAGATGAAAAGGGGGGCAGCAGGAGGGATGGGGATCAGAGAGGCGAAGTGTGAGTGGGGTGTGAGGGATGCGAGGGGTGAGGGGGCATGCAGGAGGCAAGGGCAAGAGGTGCAGTGCCGGGACGGGGGTTAGGGATGAGGCCAGAAGATGGTCAGGACGCAGGGTAAAGGTTGGTGGAGTGTGAGGTAGAGGTGAGAGATGAGGGGAGTGGAGCTGGATGGGAGATGGGAGAGGGCTGGCCGTTAGAAGGAGCAGGGAGGGGCGTGGGGGGAAGGGGAGGGGTGGGAGCAGGTGGGGGTAACTGTGGGGAGAAGTGGGCGTTGGAGGAGTGAGGTGTGGGTGCGGTTTGGGAAGGGTCTAGTAGAAGGTTGGGAAGGCTGTGGGGTCATTGGTATGTGGGGGGTGTTGGCTGTGGGGCAAAATTGGGAGGAATATGGGGATTGGTAGTGGGGTGGGTCAGGGTAGGGGTGAGGGGACCCGGAGAGGTGTGGGCAGCACGAGGCCACGTTCCCACTCTCACGTTTAAGCCCCTGTACCCTGTCTGAGCTACAAACATTGCCTTTTCCCTGTCCCCGGCCCTTCCCAGAAGCCCGGTGCTCACGTTCATGGCCAGCGAGCTTCGGTGGATCCGGACACCCCTCCTCACGGGAGCCTTTGCCATGGTCCTGGGAGGCTGCTTCTTGACTGCCTCCCCCTTCCTCCACCCCCAAGTGGGGACTAGGGTACTCTCTCTGCCCTCACGAACCCTGGGTCAGGGAGGCTGACTGTGGGGCACTGCTCCGTGCCTGAAAGCTTGGGTGACAACAGGGACCACTTGCCAACTTGGGGCTCCTGCCCTTTGCCCAGTGCCCCGAGCTTCCTGCTCTCGGCCCCAGCGTTAGCCTGGGAATCCTGCTTGGCAGGAAAACTGTGGCAGGTGGGAGGAGAGAGGAAGGCAGCGAGGCAGAAACAGCTGCCAGCCGGAGTGGAGGAAGAGCAGGTCCCCAACGGGTACGGGCAGAAGGCGAGGTGCTGGCTCTGGCAGCCCCCTCCCCTGGGTGTGGGTGTTGGGCCTCCTTCCCTGGCCTTGCCCATCCAATGCTGCTGTTGAGGGAGCAGGCTCTGCTCACTGGCCTGAACTCTGAGCTGACACAGACCTCAGAGGTCAGCTGGTCCAACCTGCCCTAGACTCCGGAGTCAGAGTCATCTCCACAGCATTTCCCCCAGGGCTCTGTCTGAATCAGGCTAGACCTTTGCCCTGGGAGCAGGAACTCACCTCCTCTCAAGGCACTCTGTTCCCTCTTTGGAAGGAAAAAACTGTTAACTGAACAACTGATATGCCAGGCCTAGGTGCTGTGCAGACTTCTCATTAATAATGAGCTCATAGGGCTGTTCTGATGAATTACCTCCATTTTACAGATGAGAAAAGCGAGGCTGAGAGAGCTGAAGTCCCTAGCTCAAGGTCACACAGGTAATACATAAAAAAGCTGGGTCTGAACCCAGGACTTTCTAACCATGAAGTCCCTCTGGGGTTAAGCAGGACATGCCTCTTCTTTTGCACCCTGACAACTCCTCTGAGGTCTGAAGTTGGAGACCACACCTTCCTGAGTCTCCTCTTCTTCAGGTGAAACAGCTCCTTCAACTCTGTCCAGGAGAACTTGAGTTTTAGCCTCCTCCTAAACTGCTCAGTGTGAGACCCAGAACCAAACACACAATATGCCAGGTGGGTGTGGGCCAGTCCCGAAGAGAACAGAACTATCGCATCCTTCCTTGGCACTAACCTTTACGGTTGTGGCCCTACGGCTAGTGAGAGAACTGAGAACTGGCCTTCTCTTGGGCTTCTATCCCCTCTTGGATCAGAGCTATGAGAGAAGAGGCCAGGGTTTTGTTCCCATCTCCACCACTGCCCCCCCACCCCCCATCAGGCTATCCTCAATTTAGAATAGGGAAGGGGCAGAGGTGGAGGAAGAGGCAATCACAACCAGGCGGGGCCTGGCAGGGCTGGGAGATGGAGAGGGCTGGGGGAGTGAGGGGGTGGTCCAGTAACCACAGGCAGGGCCAGAAGGGCCAAGCAGAGCAGGAGGCAAGGGCTGAGGGGATGCGTGCACAGGGAGGTAAGGGAGGGGTGGAGTGGGGCCCCAGGGGTTGGGAGAGGCCAGCGTGAGAATGGGCATTGGCCTTCCTAAGTTATCATCGCCCTGCTGTGTGAGAGGAAGTCAGTCACACATTAAGGAAATGTCGCAGCTGGTACTAAATTGGGAGGTGTCACAGGCAGCAGTGAGGACAGGTATGATGTGTGGGGCCCTGTGTGGCCCGAAACAGGGGCAGATATTGCAAAGGGAGAGAACAGGGTTTCTGGGGCTGCCCGGGAAAGATCTAACTGAAATACTGGGGACAGGCCCCCGGGGATGGGGGTCACCTGGCCCTGGAGCAAAGGCTCCAGGTTTGGTTTCCGGCAGCAGAGGAAGCCTCCTCACTCTGGCCTGGGGTGGTGGGCTCTCCACCCTGGAGAAGCTTGGAGGATGTGGCATTATCTCCAAGGGATCCCATTTGGGGGAGGGGCTGGACAGCAGGGCTTGAAGCTGGGGGGCAGGCTCGGGGATCTGCAAAAAAGGCCTGGGATAGAGGTGGGGCACTGGGGTGAAGACAGAGGGGCTGCAGGAAGGAGGAGAGCAGGGCTGTCTTTTCCTGTAGGGCCTGTAATACAGCTGGAATCTAGAGGCCTGTGGGTGTAGGCCTCAGTGAAGGGAGAGCACGTTGGAGAGGGTGGGAAAGACAGGAAGAAAGCTGTGGAGCTGACACTGCCCTTCTCCCAGCACAGCAGGCAGCAAGAGAGCAGGCGGAGTTCACTTGAGAGGGAGAGAGAGAGAGTGAGAATGTGAAAGCGACAAGGAGACAAAGGAGAGCAGGGAGGGCCCCGGCCATTGCGAACCTGATGAGAGGCCATGGCCAAAGCGTGAGCTTAGCACCGACGCCACGCGGGTTGGAGGCCTGGCACTCCTGCTCCTTAGCCGAGTGGCCTTCGGGCAAACTGCTTGAGCCCGCTGCACCTCAGTTTCCCCATCTGTAAAATGGGGCTTATGATGCTGGTATTACCAGCCTCCCCAGGCAGTTGTGATCTCATAATACACGTGAAAGAGGCTACAAACCCTAAGCAGGACATCACTGTCAGGTGTTCTATTATTCTTACAAAATACTGTCAGCTACCTCTTCCCACTTCAATCTCACAAAAGACTCAGGATGTGGGCAGAGCCAGGATTATTATCCTTGTTTTACGAATGAGGAAACAGAAGCTTAGAGAAGTGAAGTGACGTGCCCAAGGTCACACTACGAACAAGTGGTAGAGATGATCAGGCCTCCTGAATCCAAGAGATCAGTTGTCTTTCTCCTCCATCAAACTGCTCGGTAAAAATAATCAACATGAGGGATTATTATTTAGTGCCGGTTCAGACAGAGCCTGAAGCCAACTATGACCCGGAGAAAACCCCACGGGAAAGTTGTAGCATGGTCTCTTTTTCATCCTGGAGATTGTGGGAAAGAAAAAGTCGGGGCCACGGGGTTGGAGGGAAGGCCACAAAAGACAGACATCCTTTATTCCGTCTGCTAGTGGCCCGTGTCCCTCTGCTCGCACTGACATCAAGGGTGTGTGTCTCTATCTCTATATGACAAAATGTGTCCTTTTTCATGTGACAGTACTTCTTTCTGCCTGTGTGTCTCTGACATCCTGGGGAGATGTACATGTGTATGACACCTTGTCTGCTTCTGTGGCACCGTTTGTGGGTGTGACGACCTCTCTCTACCTCTGTGTGACTTTGCCCGGGGTGGTGGTGGTGCTGTTTGGCAGTGTGTGTGTGTCTATCTGTCTGTACACCTTTAAGAAGTGGAATATCTCATTTGGTAGTGTGAGTGAGGCAGTGAGTCAGCTGAGGCTGAGGGAGGCGGGAGGGAGACTGCTAGGTTACGAGAACAGGAAAAAGGAGAATGAGAAAGTGAAGTCAGGAGCAAGGAGCTACCCCTTTCCTCCCCAACCCCCTGCCCAAATCCCTAAGGAGCCCACCAAGAGCGTGGAACCGTGCAGAAGTCTGCAGGGGTCACGTCAGATGGAAAGGGGCACTTTCTGTCCCTCCCCAAAGCCTCGGAGGGAGACAAGCTAGGCTAGGAGGCAACTGTCTCCCTCTCCAGCTCTCAGCCCCCAGCTTGAGGATGGGTGAGACCAGCACCCCACCTGGTCTCTGCTTCACTTGACCCTTTGACCTTGCTGTTCTCTTTCCTCTCAGAGGCAGGCCACCTGGCCAGGCTGCACAAACAGAGCAGTAGCACCATGTCCCAAATGTTTACAGCCCCCATACACCCACTGTCCAGAACGACCCTGCTCAGGGTCAAGAAGTTTCTCAACACTCAGCTCTGCCCTAGGCAGGCCCATTCTGCAGGGGCCCCGCCTCTCCTCTGGATGCCCGTCCCCAACAGCCAGTAAGCCAGCTTTCCCTCCACTGCCACCCCAGGGCACTGGGAAAGCACTGGGACTTCTGTAATGCACCAGCCTCCAGTGGTCCTCCCACAAGCTGCTGTGCCCTGCTCCCAGCTCCTTCTCTTGTCAGGGGAGAGGAGCTGGCAGGTACCCTCCTCGGGAGAAAACAGGCACCCTGGGGCTCCACCTGCTTAGACTCTGACCAGCCACCTCAGGTCATATAAGGTCAACAGTGTGCTGTGCCCCACAACCAAGTGCCCCTCCTCTCACCCACTGGCAGGGGCCAAAGGGTCAGGGTTAGGTTGCCAAATATTCTTCCCCCGCCTTTGGCCTTCCCCCTTCACCAGCCAGTCCCAGGACTTTCCATTCCAGCCAAGGAAAGGAAAGGGGCACCGCTAGGTGAGGACGGGGGCTAGGGGAGCCAGAGCCCTCTTTCCATCCCTTTGCCAACCGGGGGGCCCCCGGACCCCTCCCTCCTCATGCGGGGGGCGGGGCGGGAGAAAGCCCCAGTCATATGGTGCCCAAAGCCAGAATCAATAGAAGTTGGCCAGGTGGTTTACCTGACTTGAATCCCTGAGGCCCTGCTTCCCGGGAGGGTCCCAAGGTAGCACTACCCGTGCCCCACTGAGAACGGTGGGGGTGATGGGGGGAGGTGAGGTGGGTAGAGGGGGAAACCATTTTTCTCCCGGTCCCACCGCCACGGCTCCCGCCGCCGAAGCGGCAGCCGTTGTGGCCGCGGACGCCAGTCCCTACCTTACAGCCTTTCGTGCAGGACCGGATTGAGTACTCTTCTGCCTGTAAGTATTTATGCAGCACGAGGTCGAACTCGTCATATTTTTCCTGAGCATGTCGGTCGAGCCGCTGGTACGCCTCGATACAGTTGCTACACACCTCCCAGGCCCCGGAGCCCGGGCTAGCCACCACGGCCAGCAGGTCCCCCAGCAGGGTGTCCAGGCTGCAGTCCAGGCTGTCGGGGCGGTCCATGCCCAGCAGCAAGTCCCAGACCGTGTAGGTGTCGCAAAAGGAAAGAGTGAAGTTCCGAAAGTGGCCTTTGAGCAAGTTTTTTTTGGCGGTGGGGAACTCGGCCGGGGCACGGGAAGGGGAGTCGGGGGGCCGTAGAGGGGGCGCTGGGGTGGTCGGTTCGAAAAGTCTCTGCAAAGATTGCAATTTGGTGCAAGCTGCGTCCAGCCCCGTGGGTTCTGGGACGCCGCCGCAGTCCGGCCCGGGACCGGCGGCGGGGGCGGCTTTGGTCAGGTTGCTGTATCGCGGGCCGCAGGTGCCTGGGGGCGCGCTGGGCTGGCCGGGCGGCTGCGGCGGCGGCGGCAGCACCGCGCGAGGAGGCACCGGCTGCCGCTCCCGGCCGGCCCCCCAGGGCGGCCGCATGGCGCTGCTCAGCTCCCTGGCCCGGGGCCGGGCCCCCGCGCACAGCCACAGATGGTCAGCGAGCAGCACGGTGAAGAAGAGCAGGGACGCCAGGGACAGTCGCCATCGCTGCGCCCGCTCGGAGTCGGCGCAAGGTTTGTCGCTCGGCCTGGGAGCCCAGCAGCAGCAGCAGCAGATAGTCAGCGCGGCGGCGTCTTTCCCGGGCCACATCCAAGCGCCCCTGAACATATTTCAGGGGGGTCCGGGCTGGAGGGAAAAGGCGGGCGCGAGGCCGGACGGCCGTCTCGGGCTGGCGGGCGGGCAAGCCGGCTGCGCGCCGCTCCGCGCTCCTCGGCGCCGTCCAGGCTCTACCTCGGGGGCTGCATGGCGAGGCAGGCCGGCCGGCCCGGGGCCCCGCTCAGGCCGGAGTGGCGGGGCGCTCTCGCGCCGTCCCCGCGCCCCTCCCGCGCTCCCTCGCTCGCCGCCCGGGCGCGGCCGCCCGGCCCGCTAGGCGCTGCCCGGCGTCCCGGCGGGGGGCGGTGCGGGGCACTGGGGCGGTGGCGGCTGCGGCGGCGGCGCCGCACTCCTCATAGTGTCGGGCCGCTCAGCTTCCCCGGGCTCAGCGCCACTCCACTCCGCGCCGGCTGCCGCCCGGCTAGCACTCCGCTCCGGCCGTCTCGGCTCGGCGCAGCTCTGCGCCCCTCAGCGCCGCCGTGCGGGCCCGGCCGCCGCGCTCCGCTCCGCTCGCTCGCCCCGCGCCGCGCTGCTCAGCTCCCGCCCGCCCGTCCGCCTGCCCGCCGGCCGCCCTCTCTGCGCTGCTCCCAGCCTCGCTCGCGCCCTCCTAGGCCCGCCGGCCGGCCCGCTGCTCGGCCCTTCGGGCTTCGCTCGCGCTCTGGCCGTTGGCCGGGGCCGGTCCCGGGTCAGCTCCGCTCCGGCTCCGCGCCCGCCGCTCCCGGAGTTCCGGCTCGGGCGGGCCACCTGGCTCCCGGCGGCGCCACAGGCGCCGGACGCCGACGCGGGGCTTTACTTAGTGCGCCTCTCGCTTCCGCCTCGCGTTCGCACCGCTGTGGCGGCCGCCGAGCGGCACGGCCCCTTGGCTCCCGCTGGCCATGCCCCCTCAGTCTGTCGCCATCTTCCGCTGTGCAGAGAACACCTTGAGAGCCCGTGTGCGAGTGTGTTTGGGGGGGAGTGGGGGCGGAGAAAGAGCCACGAAGAGGAGGAGGGAGCGGGACTGGGGCCCCGACTGCGCCTGCGCCTCAGGACTCCCCCCCGCCCCCCCGCCCCCCCAGCCGGCCGCAGCCTGTGCTGTTTGGGGACGTTTCCAGTCCACCCCCAACTCCATTCACTTCAGCGCCTCCGTTCATCCGCCCGCTCCCCGCGTGCACTCGCCGCACGCTGAGTCCCAGGCCCGGCGCTCCCCCTCCCCCGCCGACCCGGGCGCCCGCCTCCCTCCCCGAAGCAGCCGGTCGCTCCCCCTGAGGGCTAGGGGACTTCTGAGGGTGATTGTTAGAGGCAGAAGGCAGGAGGCACCTCCGTAGCGTCTCGCTGCCACCCTGGGTCGCCGCCCCCGTCCCCGTGACTAGGCGACGCTGGAGCCGGCTGCGGATCGGACCAGTCCCGTGTCCCTAACTCCGCTGTCGCCCTCACTGTCCTGCCCCAGGCCAAGGCGGCCCCTGGTGCTGAAGGACAGCTCCCGGCTTAGCTGCTGCAGAGGACAGAGCTTAGAGAGCGTCCTGGAGGGGGCAAGACAGTGGGCTAAGATGGGTAGTAGCGATGGGGTGTCGTTTCTGCCCTTAGTAAGATTTCCAGCAGCCTCTCCCCCGTCCTAGCTTCCTGGCTCCCCCTACAGGCTGCTGAGAATAGCTGAGCGAGAGTTAGGGAAGCTGCGCCGCCAGGATGGAACCATGTGCTTGGGGCCCTCACAGAGTCACATGGCACTAGGAACTCAGACGTACAAACGTCCTGCTGCACCACTAACCTTGTTTGGATTCCACCAAATCTCAGACTAATCCGATCACTTGCTTCCTTTTCTCATTCCCTCCCACCCCAGTAACTCACACCTCTAGTTTTTGTTAATATTAAGAATACCAACAATAAAGTAGCCTTTGTTGAGCATGTACTAGGTGCTAGATACTGCTCTAGGCACTTTACATTCATTATTTCATTTAATCTTCACAACAGCCTACTTACATAGGCACTGCTGTTATCTTCATTTACATATGAGGAAGCTGAGGTTTAGGGTGGTTAGGTTGCCTAAAGTCACACAGTTAGTAACCAGTGAGGCCAAGAGAGAAACGCAGGCAGTCTGGCTCTAGAGCTTTCCACACTCCAGTCAAGCCCTGGGAAGATGAATGGGTGGAAGATAGTCCTGCCTTCTAGGAAATTGTAGTCTTCATGAGGAATATACAGATGAGGCACATATGTTGGCTACTGGGAGAACTCGTGGACTGGAGACTTGGGTTCAGGTAATAGTTCTACCACTGCACATGCTTTGTGCCCTTGAGAGAGTCCTTTCTCTCTCTGAGTCTTGGTTTTCCCCTGAGTAACACGAGGGGATGCCCAGGGCTGTATGAGATCGGTGGGCATTGTTAGCATTACTCAGAGGTGGGCTGGGGTGGATGCATGAAAGCTCTCTGGAAGAAGGAGAATTTGAGCTGTTTCCTAAAGAAGTAGCAGAATTTGAGTGGGTGGGTGGGTGGGAAGGGCATTTCAGGTAATAGGATTGCAGGTGAAAAGTTTCAGGGATGAGGAGGAGCTTTGTATGGTTGCAAAGCCACGAGTGTGACAGTTTGGCTGTATTGGTGGTGAGAATTTGTGGGGAAGAGTAGAGGGATTTGAGACAAGGGACAAAACTGTCAGGCATTTGGGAGGCTTATTCATTATATTCCAAGCACTATGCTGGGGACTAGGTAGGAGCCTGAGGTGGATCAGACATGGTGCTGCCCTTGAGATGCTCACAGTTGAATTAGGGAGGCAGATATTTTAGAGAAGGAATTGTAACCCAGTATAGTAAGGATGATATGCAAGGGAGGAGAGGTCTCCCTCCGTAGAGAGAGGGACTGATCAACTCTGCCAGCGTCCCTCAGAGATGATTTTGCACATAGCCAACTGAGTTGGGGGCATTCATTCATTTATTTAGCAAACATCTACTGAGGATCTATTATGTTCCAGACACTGTACTAGGCATCAGAGATATAGACATGAGTAAAATACATGTCTTGGGCTGCGGGAGTTTAGTCGAAGTCTTAAGAAATGAGTAAGAATTGGCTAGACAGATGGGAGAGAAGGTGGTGTGTGAAGGATGTCCCAGGCAGAGGGAATGTCATGTGTAAAGTCCCAGGAGCAAAGCCAAGAATGGCATGCTCAGAAACCTGCAAAGTAGTTCATTGTGACTACGTGTGAAATGGGAGCACTACCAAAAATGAGACTGACGATTTGGCAGGAGCCAAATCATGAAGGGCCCTGGGTGCCGTGCTAAGTAGTTTGGACTTTATCCCAAGGGTACTAAGAGCCATGGGAGAGGTTGAAAGGTTTTCAGCAGGAGGTGACACAATCAGATTTGTATTTTTAGAAGATTGATTTGGCTGCAGGATGGAGATTGTGTTGGGTGGGGCAGGGGGTGGGTCCGGGGGACTCGAGGCAGGGAAACTGGTTAGGAGACTGGTTAGTAGTCCAGGTAAGAGTTATTGAGGGCTGAACAAGGCCAGCAGCAGCAGGGGAGGAGAGAAGAAATGCACATGGGAGGGAAATAATAGGGGTAGAACTGAAAGAACCTAGGACGGGCCTAGATGTAAGGAATCAAGTAGAGACAGGGCCTGAAGAAGGAGGATGAAACTAAAGGGTTCAAATTAGTGACATGGGCACGACTGCCCCTGTGCACCTAGGAACCGTCTTTCCAGAGCCATTCTTTGTTTAGTCCTTGGAGGGTTCAGTGTTCTGTTTAACAAAGAAGGCTAATCGCCTACAGATACCTAGTTCACAGCTGATTGGCAGGACCACAGTGATTGACACCCTTGAGTGCCAATGAAAGAGCAGCCTGCCAGGCCTAGGCTATCAGCTCTGAGCACCTCTGGAGCTTTCTGTGAGAAGTCACTCAGGCAAGACTCCCTCCCTTCTCCCCAGCACAGACAGGGTGAAAAAGTGTCTCACAAAGGTCCATTTATCACAGGAACACAATATAACAATAACTTACCCACGCAGTACCCGCTGCACACAAAGGAGAAGTGGTAGCACACCAGGGGTCAGAGGAAGTTCTCTTTCTCCCGCTCTAGATGACACAAGAAAGTGGGATGAGGGAAGGGAAAGCACTGGCCTCTAATTGGGCCCCAGGAACAGAATAGCCAGGTGGGGAGGGGGCTGCTGCTTCGCAGAGCTGGTGGGCCCTGGCCAGCCTTCTTCCCAGCCCTTCCTCTCTACCTGCTCCCAGATCAGCAGGGGCTAAAGCCAGAGGGTAAAGGTGGGTCACTTCTGAGGGGACCCAGACTGCCCAAGAAGAGTGAGAGAGTGCTCTCAAACCAGGCAGCGGGGAAGACAAGTTGGAGTAGAGGGAGGGAAAGGGTTTTTCCACAGTGAAATTCCGACAATTAGGCAGAAGTAAAAGTGGGATCCATTTAAAGAGACCAATGTGGTGACACAGGGAGCTTTCTGTTAAGCTCAGATCTTAAAAGGTCATGGGCAAAAGATGGAAATGAGAGCCCATAATTAAGGGTGAATTTACATACCCATAAGAAGAGTGTCAGGATGGCTAAAGCACAGCTTGAGCTGAAGCTTGTCAGGTTTTGCCTGATCCCACCCTCTGTCCCTTTCCTCCCTCCATAGTTGGAGTAATTTTCCTCCCACCTGCAGGCTATACCTGTCCTAAGGCGGGAAGGATTGAAGTCACCCCACCCTGCACACTAGAACTCAGGATCTAGTAGTCCCTTTGCCACAGGTCTGAGTCTGATCTCAAGTTTCCACTGAGGCTGTCTCATTGTTCAGTCCTGATCCCTGGCCTTGTCTCATGTTCTGTGTCTGAGTCCCCCAGTCAGAGACCTGGCCTGACCACCAGTCACCTGTCAAGGCCTAGGCCCAGTCATGCTCTTTTAGTACACCATCTAGGGAGAGAGTCCTGACCCCAAGCCCCGACCCAGTTGCTGAGGCCTGATGTCTTACTGATGGACTCCTCTGATCCTGCTGCCCACTTGTATTTATAAATGTTTAGATGCCTCTAGTCATGTTTGCCCTCCATTTGGATCCCCAGTTTTCCTATATTATAACCCTATGTCAGTTAGGTGTGCTTTGGGCTGCAAATAATAGACAACTCTACAACCACAGCTTAAATAGATAGATGTTTCTTTGTCTTATGCAACAAAAGTTCCCTGAGTACATGGTCCAGGGATGGAAGAACAGTTCAACAATGCCATCAAGACCCTGGCTTATCATCTCCACCATCCTTAGGGTCAGCTTTCATCTATTTGCTTTTAGCCTCATGTTCACAAGACGGCTGCTGCAGCTCTGGGCCTCCTGTCTGTATTATAGACAGAAAGAAGGGGAAACAGCCACAGGGCAAGATGGCTAAGGACAATGGACCTTCTAGAGAGGCTTTGCTTTTTTTAGTCAGAATGGAACACTTTCCCCAGTGATATCTACCTGCATCTCTTTGACTAGAACTGTGTCATATGGACACTCTTAGCTACAGAGGAAGCTGGGAAATCCAATACTTTTAGCTGGCAAATTGCTGCTCTGAGCAAAGTTGGGATTCTGTAAGTGAGCAAGAAAGAGAGATCCTTACTAAGCAGGCAACTGGAAGCATCTGCCATGAACCCCAACCACCAGCTGGTTGCCTGGACTACATTTCCTTTATTACTAAACCCTGCAGATACTTGGCTTTGACTGCTGGACTTGACTTCCTCACAGCAACTACAGCTGGTTTGTTCCACTAGCACAGGATAGAAGAGACCTGCCTGGTTTAACAACAGCACATGTGAGAAAGACCTTGATTTGATTGTAAAGTCAATGCGAGCCAACAGAGTGATGATACTGCCAAAAGAGGTAATTCGATTTTAGGCTGCATTAATAGAAGTATAGAACCAGAACAAGAGAAAAGGTGGTTCTGCCCTTCTCTACACTTGTCACATCCCACCTGGAGCACTGTGCTCCATCCTGGACATCCCATTTAAATAAGGATACAATGACAAAGTGCAAGGTGTCCAAAGGTGAGTCACTAGGCTGGTGCATCAGCAGCCACATCATGTGAGGAACACTTGAAAGACCTGGGCTTATTTGGTCTAGAGGTAAACAGGCCCAGAGAAGGAAGGGTCGGAAGTAATTATTCAAGTTAGCGTTCAGAGCCAGGGATATTACAGCAAGCAGGGTAGTATCAAGTGATTAAGTGGGAGAGAGAATCAATAACAATAAAAACAAACATTTATATAGTGCTTGGTATGTACCAGGTACTGTTCTAAGCTGCCGCAGACCGGCTGCAGAAAGCTAGAAGTTCCTGGCGGTGAGGGGTAAGGAACTGAAAAGCACCAGTATGGGGTCAGAAGGGCCAAGACAACTGATGGTTGCAAGGCAAGTTTATTCAAAGAGCATGAATGTATATATAGGTTTAGTACGGAACGAATATTAGACAATAAATCAGTAAACCTTGTATTTCCACATAATTCTGTCGCCACTATCTATGCGCCACTATCTATGCGCCACTATCTATGCGCCACTATCTATGCGCCATTATCTATGCGCCACTATATATGCGTCAGCATGCCTTATGGGCCATTCTTTGGAGATACAGACTTCCCCCTCAGGGCAGCACGTCCTTCTTCTGGGGAACAACCAGGGGCTCTTAGATCCAGAGCAGGCACCTGGAACGAAACTGGCCGCAAGCCATTTTCCTTTTTTACGCTCAATACCGCAGCGTCAGGAGTGCATACCAAGAAAGAGACAAGCAGTTCTCCAGAAAGCAGAAAGCTGAATAAGCTTACAGCTTGGGGGCCACCACACTAAGCGTTTACATATATTAAGTCACTTAATCCTCTAGGACAGCGAGATAGGAACTGTTATTTTCTCCATTTTTCCAGATGAAGACAGACAGGTTAAGTCACTTGCCTAAGGTCACACAGTTAGCAAGTGGCTGAGGTAGAATTTGAACACAGATATTCATGCTCACCTTACCTCCTCTTGGAAGAGGGTTGGCGATTCTGGGTAATTGCCTAGATTTGAACACCAGAGAGCATTTGCAGCTTGCTTGATTGTTCAGCTGTGGTGAGTAAGTTGGCACAGATGGGGCAGAGAGATATAGGGCCCCATTTTAAGACCTCTAACTCAGGGGATTCCTCTTAGATACTTTGATACCTTCTCAGTCCAAACCAAGAGAAGTAAATGTTCACATCTTAGCCCACCTTGGGCTTTCCCTCTCGCTTCCAATTTCTAGTGTGAGGAATCCAACCTCAATCCTAGGTAACTGACAGAGTGACCTCACCCTAGACTCTTCCACTCTAGGCTGAAAATGTAGAGATGGCCAGCCACCTCTGGGGTCACCACTACCCTAGGGCCTGCAGCTCTTGCAGCTGCTACCAACCCAGGCCAAGAGAGCTGGTTTTCTGGCCACCAGGCCCAGAGTCTGATAACTCCTCAAAGATACTAGGACTAAATCCACCCTGACCCACATTTCCCAAAGTCATCAGTTCACTCCCACAGTGTAAGCCTCACCTCCACCCTCCCACTGATTTTCACATTGCTATCAGAGTAGTGATAGTACTACTATCCAATCCATCCTTCCAGTTTTTCTCCACCTTCCCGAGTCTTCCACCAGAGCCCTCTTGACCAGCTGCTCCCTAATCAGCATTCTCAACTTCTTTTACCTAACAGAAACCTAGTTCTACCCAGAGGGCTCTGTTTCCCCTGCTGCCTTCTTATGTGAAGGCTGCTTGTTGTCTTGTCCAGTATTTTAGGGTCAGGAGGTAGGGTAGGTGTCTTCCTTGCTCCCCACTACTACTTCTAGACCATTTGTTTTCCTCCCTCTTGCAAAAACTACAGCTCTTTTGAGACTCACATCATATTGATATATCACTCAATCCTGTTCATTGCTGTCATGTACAGACCTCCTGGTCATATCCTCCATAGTGAGTTGAAGTCCTAACCCCCATTACCTGTGAAGGTGACCTTATTTGGAAATAGGACCTTTGTAAATGTAATAAAGTTAAGAGAAGGTCATACTGGATTAGGGTGGGTCCCTGACTGGTGTCCTTATAAGACAAGGGACATTTGGACACAGAGACAGGCACAGAGGGAAGACGGCCATGTGATGACACAGGCAGATAGTGGAGTGATGGGTCTACAGGGCAAGTCAAAGGATGCCAAGGATTGTTGACAATCACCGGAAACTAGGAGAGGTGCATGGGATAGATCCCCCTTAGGGTCCCTGGAAGGAATCAACTCTTCCAACACCTTGATTTAGCACTTCTGGCCTCCAGAACTATTAGAGAATAAATTTCTGTTGTTTTAAGCAAACCATTTTGTGGTAATTTGTTAGAGCAGCCCTAGGAAATGAATACATGCTCTTTCTCAATGAAGACTTTGGTTTCTGTCTCACTGGCTTTCATTCTCCCCACTGCAAGTCCTGCCATCATCCTAAGAGACTTCAGTGTCCATGTCGATGATTCAGCCATCACTTGGACCTCCTGCTTCCTAAACATCCTCATCTCTTTCACTCCACCTGAGCCACCTACCTCCATCGTCACAAACTGGATCTGCTCCACTATAAATCAGCAATCTCAGTTGAGCCTTCAATACTGTTTCATAATCCTACTAGGTACTAAATTGTTTTAGTATCTCTCACTCTCCAGAATGACAATTTCAAATCTTCTCCACTCTTTTCTTAAACCTCCAACCCTTGTGTCTCCTCTCTCTCTCTCCCATAGCAGATGACTATGAGAGATAACCTCATCATTTACTTTATCAAAAGATTGAAGCATCAGGCAGGGCCTCTACTTCCCACATTACCTCATCAACATCCTCTGTAGGACTTTCCTCCTGTAATGGTGGGGGAGGTGTCTCTTTTTCTCAGAGGGCAATTCCTTCCACTGGTGTTTGTAGCCTATCCCCTCCCTCCTTCTCACACTATTAACAATCCCTTTTCTCTCCTATGTATTCAACCTCTTTCTCTCAACTACACCCTATCAGTAGCAGGTAAAACAGTCTCTACCATCTTAAAAATAATGTCACCCTCAACTCCACACCCTCCTGCAATTATCAGTCATTCTTCTCCCCTGCCAAAATAAACTCAAAAGAGTTGTCTACATTAACTCTTCAGTCTACTCCAAACATGCTTCCTCCCCATCACTACCCTGAAAGTGCTTTCACTCAGGTCACCAATGACCTTCATGACATTAAATTCAAAGAATTCTTTCAATCATTATCTTACTAGACATCTCAGTGGCATTTGACATTATTGACTGCTTCCTCTTTATTGAGACATTTTCTTCCGTTAGCCTCTTTGTTCTTCTCCTACCTCTCTGAGAATGTCTTATTGGTTTCCTTTGGGGGCTCATTTTTCTCTAACTGGCTTTTCAATGTTGGAGTTCCTCAAATTGCATTATCTTCTCCCCTTATACTCTTTCACTAGGAAATCTTGTCTATGATCATGTTATGTATCCCATATTTATATCTCTACTGAGATGACTGAAACAACTCAAGTTCAATACACCGAAGACCAAACCTAGGATCTCCTCCTTGAGATCTGGTTCTTTACCAGTGTCCCCTTTTTTGCAGTGAATGGAATCTCAAACTACCCAGTTATGCAATTCAGAAACCTAGGAGTTATTCTCAGCAACCCCTCTCCCTCATATCCAATCCATCACTAAGTTCTGTTTTACCTCTTAAAAGTTTCTTAGTCCATCCACATCTTTCCAATGACAGTGCCAGCCACCACCCTTGTCTACTTTGCAGTCATCTCTCATTTTATCTATTACAGTAGACTGTTCTCCACATATCCATGCTGGCTTCTCTCCA
The DNA here is from genome assembly GCF_009873245.2 of Balaenoptera musculus. Lineage (NCBI taxonomy): Eukaryota > Metazoa > Chordata > Mammalia > Artiodactyla > Balaenopteridae > Balaenoptera > Balaenoptera musculus. Next base: position 55,911,388 of record NC_045806.1, on the reverse strand, counting down.
ACCCAGAGTGATGTTTTCAAAAGTTAAATCTGATTGTGTTATCATCTTGTATAACAATTCTCCAATAATTTCCTATGACTCCTAAAAGAATAAAGAACTATTTTTTTTAATTTTTATTTTATTTTATTTATTTGTTTATTTTTAATTTTTGGCTGTGTTGGGTCTTCGTTTCTGTGTGAGGGCTTTCTCTAGTTGCGGCGAGCAGGGGCCACTCTTCATCACGGTGCGTGGGCCTCTCACTATCGCGGCCTCTCTTGTTGCGGAGCACAGACTCCAGACGCGCAGGCTCAGCAGTTGTGGCTCACGGGCCCAGTTGCTCTGCGGCATGTGGGATCTTCCCAGACCAGGGCTTGAACCCGTGTCCCCTGCATTGGCAGGCGGATTCTCAACCACTGTGCCACCAGGGAAGCCCAAGAATAAAGAACTGTTAATGTGGCCTATGAGATCCTGTAAGATCTTGTCTAAACTTACATCTCTAGCCTCAGCTCACATCACTTTCTCCCTCATGCTCTATGCTCCAGCCATGGTGGCCTTCTTTTAGTTCCAAATATACCATTCATTGTTGGCCACAGGGCCTTTGCACATGCTTTTTCCACTTACTGGAACACTCTCTCTACTTCCCACCTCCATCTGTTTTGCTTGGCTAATCCTACTTAATACTCAGATCTTAGTTCTAGCATTACTTCCTCAAGGAAGGTTTTCTAGACCAGTCCATCTAGGATAGGTCAGGTTCCTTTGTTATATCTCTCAAAGAAATGTCTTCCTTTCTTCACAGTACTTATCTCAGTTGGGCTTCACCCTTATTTGTATGATTCCTTGGTTTATTACTGTCTCAACCACTACACTCCAAACTTCATCAGAGCAGGAGCCATGTCTGTTTTTTTTCTCCCTGTTTATCTAGCAGTAAGTGTAGTGCTTAACATATAGATGGTCAGTATTTGTTGAATGAATGAATGAATGAATGAGTAAGCAAGTGGATGAATAGACACTTCAAGTGAGACCATCCCCTCCCCATTACAGGGATGTGGCCTTGCTCTAACAGATCTGCTAGCATGACTGTGTTTTAATACCAAACATGAACCACACAATGTAGAAACAGAGGGTCTTTCCCTTGTAGTTGCCTCCAGAGGTACTAAATTCTCCTCAGTGAAGGTATCTAAGCAGAAGTTGAATGACTTTCTTGTAGTTAAATAGCTATAAGAAGGCTAGATGACATAAAATTTTTGCCATCCAGGGTTTTATGATTCTAGGGTTTGGTACACAGAAAGGGTAGCTTGAACAAAGAGGATTCAGACACCCTCTGGGATGGAAAAAGGAAAAGACATGGAAGAAACCACTTTAGGATCCTAGCCCCATTGACACCACATTCATTTCCTTCCCTCTCCAAAGAAGTTCTCTTCTAGTCCATATTTGGGAGGACCAGCATTTTTTTCTACATTGAGGATTGCTATGGGCAGTGGATAGAGATTCTTTAACTTCCAAGGCTCTCCCAGTTCTGTCATTCGCTGGCAACCTTGCTTCCAATTTTCATCTTTCCTGCTTAAATTTAAAGCTATTTCCTCATGCTTCTTATAGTAAGGATGGAAGTACACTGTCCCAGCTATATCCAAAGAGTTCTTAATAAAGGTTATTGTTTTGGGCTGGATATAAGTCCCCACATTTCACAGTACAGAGAATTGAGGTGCCATCTGTTATACTGTATGTGGGCTATTCTTGTTATTCGGATGTTAAGGGCCTTGTAAGGTTGAGCTGTTGTTAGACTGTAGGGGTCAAAGCCATGCCTCTCAGTGTAGGGGACTGGCTCTCACCTAAACTGTGGGTTAATAAATGGTATCAATCATAATCTTGAGGATCATCTGAGAAAGAAGTATATTTGTCAGAGAGGGAACCAGGGCTGAGGAGGAGGTCTCTAGGACGTCTGGGAATCAGGTTTCTGTAATATTGGCTGGGAGGGAACCTAGCCCTCAAATACTTCCTCGCTGAAGTTGCAGGTGAGAGGTGACCACCCTGTGAACACAGGCCAGGGACAGAGAGGGAAGGGGCCAGGCCTCTGACCCTTTGGAGCCTGGATGTAGTACAGACAGTGTGTCAGTCCCAGAGAAGGGTTAGCCATGGTTGGCTCAGAGATGTTGCTGTGGAAGCTGAGCTATTTGGGTTTCTGTCATCACCCCATGCTTCCCCCAGAGTGCTTCAGGAAGCTCTTTGTGCAAATGCTTCCTGCTGCCTCTGCCGTGCCCAGGAAAAACCAAAGATTGGCTTCGTTGCCCTCATAGGCCAGAGTGTTAAAAAGAGAGTGGCACATGCCTGGAGCTGGGTATGTGGCAGTAGGGTCAATAAGAAAGAGGCAGAGCCCTACCATGGGGCCCACTATAAGGGTCCTGGGAGTGAGAACTTCCCTCCTGCATACTCTCCTTCCCAAGGTCTTCTTTGCTCCAGTCTGAGAGACTCCATGTTCTATTTTGCTAAAGGAGTGACAGTGGTAAGGTCAGAGTGAGACCTAGGGCCCTAAGGAGAAAGGGGAGATTTAATAGACCAGAGTTGGGAGGCAACCACAGCCTCTTCCCTATGGAGATTCTCTTTTCAGTACAATGGGTTTCCCATAATGAGGGAAGTGGTTTCTTTATTCACTGGGTAGTTTCTCATGGGTCAACAAGAGACCTATCTGTAGAGACAGAAGTAGATTTTCCAGTTGGCATTGGGCAGATGGGGTCCGTCCAGCACTGCTCTTTAGATCTTCTCTGGAGCCAGCCCCCTAGGCTGGGCAAGGCCTTGGTCAAAAGGCTCCTGGTCTGGGATCTGGTGTAGATTGCTTGTGAAGACCAGAAAGCCCCTCTTTGCAGCTTCCTGCCTCATCAAGCTATAGGGAGCTGCCTAGTGAAGGTGGTGAAAGGCAGGCCCAGGGGGCAAGGAAGGGCCTCCATCCTCCACAACTCAATACCAAGTTACTGTCTGCCTCACCTTCTGCCACCAGCAGAGCTGAATATAGAAGGGAACTGAGTGGAGGTGGTAAAGCAGCAGAATTGGGCTGAGCAGTAGAGTCCAAGTTTCCCTGGATGCTGGTCCATCCGTGATCTGGAGCTCTGATGGAAGGAAGGCCTGGGTTTCCTAGACTTGGGCTTCTCCCTCAGTCCCTCCCACAACCTGCTCCTGTACCGCTTCTGGCTAGGGGCCCACACCCTGGCATATGCTGCACTTTGGCTCTGTAGCTGTCCTGTCCCCTGGAGGGTCTGTGATTCTCCTCCTTAGCTTTGGGGCATGGTACGGTGATCTAAAAGTTGCCTCTTTCAGCTGGCCTTGTGGGCTCTAGTCTATGGCTCCCACCTTCTTTGGGAAGCAGCACTTTGGTAGTAAAAACAGTACAGACACTGGAGTCAGGCAGGCCTGGTTTTGCCTCCCAGCCCAGTACAAGCCATCAGAGCCTATCAGTTTCCCTATCAGTAAAGTGGGAAAAATAGCTACTTCATAAGGTTGTTGTGTAGATAAAATGTCATGATGGCTCTAAAGTGTCTGCTACATGGCCCTTAGTATGTATTAGTCCACCCTGAACTGTTCCTTGTAGGACAAGGTAGGCGTTCCCTTTTCGTCTCTCATCGTATCTTTATTCTGTTGCTTGAGACACATTCACTAGCAGGTTATTAAGTCTGGTTCTCAGCTAACAAGAAATTCTCAGAGGGAACAATTTCTGTGTATAGCAGACGCTTGTGGGCTGGGTGCTTGTCTTCATGCCCCTCAGGACAAACATCCTCCGAGATCCAGAGAAAGGGAGTCTCCGTGCCCTTGCTGCTCAGGTATGAGTGGGACAAATGTGTGTGAGGGGGTGTTAGGGGGAAGTGATTCCCACCCTCAGGATAAAGAATGCAGAGGGAGAAAGCCCCACAGACCTTCTAGTGGCTATCTCAGAAAGGAGTCAGGAGATAGAGCCCAACATCTTCATTCTCAATCTCCTCAATCTGGGAACTTTGGAAGATGGAAGCTTCGCCATTTTATGTTCATTCCACTGTAACAATTCACCAAACCTAGGATGTGCAACGTGTTGCTTTTGTTACTTCTTTTCTGTTTTGCCTTGGTGGTAGTCGACAGAGCTCTCTACCTGAGGGTTATCTTTGGATTTAGTTTTGGGGGAGTGCCAGGATGACTTTGTCTCACTCTTTAGCCAGCCCAAAGGAGAGTTGTGCCCCACCTAAAGGGATGAGTGCCAATGGCAGCTTTACAGAGGAGAGGAAAGGAGGCTGAATCCCTATGTCTTCAGGAAGGAAGCCAGTGGATCTCTTGGAGTTGGTATGAACTTCACACATGGTCTGGGAGCTTAGGAGGAAAAGCACGTGAGGCTTCTGCAAGGTATCCCTCAGGGAAGCTCAGTGCTTTCACAGGTTGATCTAAACTCACATCTGGGCCTGTTTATTCTATCAGCTATGTAGCCTCTTGAGTGGATGCCCTTTGAGGCTCTGATATGTCAGTTATCAGTCTCTCTCTTCCTGTTCTGAAGTCTGAGCTCACCTCTAGACTCTTCCAATAAGGACCTATTTTTCAAGGAGTGCTTCTGGCTTTCAGCTCATTTGTGGGATGTGGATGGCCAATGTCTTCTGAGTTTCGTAACTAATTAAGACTCACCCTCTTCCCCAAGAAATCACTGATGATTCACCCTTTTGGTGTACCCAAGGGGAGGGTGAAACTCTTCTCAGAGTCCCTAAATTGCCTTCTTATAATATCTGGGTACCTTAAATTTATGGACCATAAAAGTAAAAAGATGGCTTTTCCAAGCCAGAGAAACCAACGTGGTAGACATGGAGAAAAGCCATTGCTACAGTGATCTGGGGGTGAAGTTGAGGCAGCTGTTCTGAGCAAGAGTTCTTCTAGGCTGGCAAAGCTCAGCCTAGAGTATCAAAAGTGGGAGAATGTTTCTATGTGAGAGTCAGTTAGGGAGGGAAAGATTTCTGTGCACAGACATAGTAAGGACTGAACTAAATTATATGCAAAGAACGGTCCTCCTCCTTTACTATGCTTTGAATTTCTCTATTGTGGTATTTTGGGTCCCCAAGCCTGTTCCAGTGTTCTGGAGCCTTTCATCTTCTCTGACTTCTCTGGTTGCTCTTTGGACCGCCTCCACCCTCTACATTGGGTTTCATATGAATTGGGCTTCAGGGAGGTAATCCTGCCTAGGACTGAGCTGCCTCGGATTGAGCTGACCCAGCATGACTCCGTGCACAGGAGCAAACAGATTCTAACCCAGGAGTTCTGAGTCTAGGCTAAGGGCTCTGTAAATTGGCCTCTGCTGCCCACCCCCCCATGGTAACTGAGGTTACTTTTCCTCACCTGAGGTGACTTGTGAAAAAAGGCTGTCAGACCTCCAAATTACTGGCCACTTTCCCCAGCCCCTTATAGCTACCTCGACCCTCTCTGCAGTGTTGTCATGAATATAGCTCTCTCTTGGGACAGGGGAAAGACACAACTTGGTCAAGTCCTGAGACTGGTAAGGTTCAGGCCATCACTGAGAGGGGCTGCTGCCCACTTTGGCCTGTATCCAGACCCCCCCACACACATCAGGGCTCTTTTAGGGATGTGGGAAGTGAATGGAGAAAGAAGGTGTTCAAGACACTGGGAATGGGATACTTTCTCTCAGAGCATGCTCAGTCTCAAAATCACCAGCCTGAAGGCCCCTAAGATCCCTGAGCACCCATCTCAAAGTCTAAGAGCATGAGTCTTCCCAAGTATGCCTTGAAGTTAACTCAGGAGCCATGACTTAGCTTCTATCGTTCTTTGCCAGGTAGCTCTGGCAGGTCAGACATGGCCCAGAGCCCAGCTGGCCCACCTTTCACCCTCTGGGCTATGCACACCTTTGGACATTAGGGCGTGGATGGGAGAGGAAGCAGGCTCTTGATCTGATGCAAAAGATGTAGGCTTCTCTGTGGACCTCAGGGAAACGTCCCATTGCTCTCAGAGAGAGTACTACTCTACCTACTGAGCCAGAAAATGAGTTCAAGGCCAAGCCTGACCACCCAGACAAGTTTGGAGGGTTTATGCCTCTCTGATTATGAGCTGGCAGAGTAAGGATACCACTGGCATCCCACCTCCCAGCTTAAGAATTAGGTGGGGAGAGGGCTCCTAGAAATAGATCTAGCAACTTTCATCCTGGGCTCTAAGGCCATCCCTCAGCATGCTGGGAAACCGCTGCTCATCTTCACTTCTGGCTCCTTCCTTCAGGTATTCCTTATACAAATCCTTCCTGTATCCAAGACCCCTAACCCCATCCCAGAGGCAGAGCTTGACCTATCTAGGGGCAAAGTTAGAAATCTGAAGTCATAATAATAAAGACCTCTAGATGCTTTATATGTATTATTTCATTAATCCTCATAAAAACCTTGTGAAAGAGGAATCATAATTCTTTTATACAGATCCATAAACCAAGGCTCGGAGAGGTGAGATTGCCAGAGTCTCACAGACAGGTCTTGGCGGACTATCTGGCTTTTAAGCCAGGATTCTTATAGAATATCACTCTGCCACCTTTTGTTATTTTAGATCCCTTCCTCTTCCTTACTCTTTATATCCTACTAAATGCCAAATTTATAGATTCTACTTTATAAATAGCTTCTATATCTGCTCCCTCCCCTCTCCCTTTCTCTCCCTCCTCTCTTCCTTTCTCTTGTTTCCTATATTCTCTCTTGTAATTGAAATAAAATTTGCATACAGTGAAATGCACATATCTCAAATGTTATAACTCAGTAAGTTTTTTTTTTTTTTAATTTTATTTATTTATTTATTTATTTATTTATTTATTTATTTATTTATTTATTTTTGGCTGTGTTGGGTCTTCGTTTCTGTGCGAGGGCTTTCTCCAGTTGCGGCAAGCGGGGGCCACTCTTCATCACGGTGCGCGGGCCTCTCACTGTCGCGGCCTCTCTTGTTGCGGAGCACAGGCTCCAGACGCGCAGGCTCAGTAATTGTGGCTCACGGGCCTAGCCGCTCCGCGGCATGTGGGATCCTCCCAGACCAGGGCCCGAACCCGTGTCCCCTGCACTGGCAGGCAGACTCCCAACCACTGCGCCACCAGGGAAACCCAGTAAGTTTTTATGAATGTGTACATTGTATTTTTACCACTTTAAATCAAAATATAAAACATTTTTATCACACTTGAAAGTTCTCTAATTTGCACTTTCAGTTAATCCTTGATCCCCATAGGCAACCATGGATATATTTTGTTAGTATTCTAGAATTTCATATAACGGAATAACACAGTATACACTTTTTAGGATTCTACTTATTTTGGTCATATAATGTTTTTATATTCTACACGTTGTGTGTATCAGATATTGATACTTTATCCCCCCCTTTTTTTGGTAACAGCTTTATTGAGATATAATTCACATACTATACAGTTTACCCATAGAACTGTTCACTGGTTTTTAGTATATTTTAAGTATATTCACAGTCATGCAACCATCACCACATCGATTTTAGAACATTTTCATTAATCCAAAAAGAAACCCCAAACCCCTTTGCCATCACCCTTCAGCTCCCCCCACCCCTGCCCCCAGCCCTAAACAACCATTAATCTATTCTGTGTCTCTATAGATTTGCCTATTATGAACATTTCATACAAATGGAATAATATGTTTTTATTGTGACTGACATCTTTCACTTAGCATAATGTTTTCAAGGCTCATTCATGTTTAGCATGTATCAGTAAGTACTTCATTTCTTTTTATGGCCAAATAATATTTCATTGTATGGATATACAACATTTTGTTCATCCTTTCTTCAACTGATGGACATTGGGTTTGTTCCCACCCTTTGGCTAACATGAATAATGCTGCTATGAATATGCATGTACAAGTCTTTGGACATGTTTTCATTTTTCTTGTTTCATATGGTAACCCCATGTTTACATTCAGAGTAACTGCCAAACTGGGAATGTCTTAATTTTTCCTTCATTTTTGAAAACTAGTTTTGCCATGTATGTTTCTTGGTTGATAATTTTTGTTTCTTTCAGCACTTTGAATATGTCATCCCCACTGCCTTATAGTCTTCATTGTTGTTGATTAGAAGTTAGCTGCTAATCTTATTAGGGCCCCTAGCATGTGATGATTTGTTTTTCTCTTGCTGCTTTCAAGATTTTCTCCTTGTCTTTGTCATTCAACATTTTGACTATGATGTATCTGGGTGTGGCTCTCTTTGTCTTTATTGTACTTGGAGTTTATCAAGCTTTTCAGTGTGTAAGTTAATGTTTTTCATCAAATTTGGGAATTTTTCAGTCATTACCTCTTTGAGTATTTTTCTGTGCTTTTCTCTCTGTCCTTTCCTTCTGGTACTCCCATTACCTGTATGTTGCTGTATTTAATGATGTCTCACACTTCTCTGAGGCCCTGTTAATTTTTTCTTCTTCCTTTTTTCTCTCTGTTTTTCAGATTGTATAATCTCTAATGATTTATCTTCAAGTTCACAGATTTTTTCTACCAGCTCTAATTACTCTTAAACCCCTGTAGTGAATTTTAAAGTTCCAGTTATTATATTTTTAGCTCCAGGATTTCCATTTGGTTCTCTTAAAAAATAATTCCTATCTGTTTATTGATATTTTCTATTTGATGAGACATTGCCATCATAGCTTACTTTACTTTTTAAATCTTAGTTTCCTTTAGTTCTTTGAACATATCTATAATAGCTGTTTTAAAATCTGTCTGCTAAGTCTGACATCTGGGCTTCTCTACAGGCAGTTTGTATTGCCTACTTTATTGCCTTTTATGGGTCACACTTTCCTGTTGTTTGCACATCTTGTATATTTTTTGAAAACTGAATATTTTAGATAATATATTGTAGCAACCCTGGATACTGATTCCCCTGGTCCCTTGGGGGCTCGTTTTTATTGTTGTTTGCTTGTTTTCTTGGTTATGGTTTAGTGACTTGGCTGGACTATTTCAGTGATATCTGTTTCACCCACAGTATGCTGCCTATTCTGTCACTCCTCAGAGGCACAGCCTTGGGCAAGTGCATAGTCTCCTTGAATGCCTGGGCTGGTCTTCCTCTGCCAGTATCCCACCCAGTTGTTAGCCTCAACTAATTGCTAGCTGATTTGTCTGTTGTTTGTGATGATGGCCTGGGGGTATGAATCACTCCATGGTCTAATCTGATTAAAGTAGATTCCCTTTGTAGAAACAGAGTGTTAACCAATGTTTGGGGCTGCTCAGATCCCACATAGGCTCTGTGTCTTTCTGTTAAACTTCTAGGTGGTATACCATTTTGCTTGTTGCTTTGAGTATTCTGGAGCTACTAACCTCCTTTTAATTGTTCACAATCAAGGTCTCCATTGTTTTGAACAACACTCTCAGGCATGAACTTCCCCATACTCTATTCCAAATAATGTCAGTTCCTTTGAAGAGGGCTACAGAGCTCTCTGTTTAAAAAAATTTTTTTTCTTTCAGTTTTAGTGAGATATAATTGACATGCAGCACTATATAAGTTTAAGGTATACAACATAACGATTTGATTTACATGCATCATAAAATTATTACCACAATAAGTTTAGTGAACATTCATCACCTCATATAGATACAAAAATAAGAAATAAAAAAAGATGTTTTCCTTGTGATTAGAACTGTTAGGATTAACTCTCTTAACAACTTTCAACTATAATATACAGCAGTGCTAATTATATTTATCATATTGTACACTACATCCCTAGTACTTATTTATCTTATAACTAGGAGTTTGTACCTTTGGACTGCCTTCATCCAATTTCCTGTCTCCCCACTCCCTGCATCTGGTAACCACAAATCTGATCTCTTTTTCTACGAGTTTTTTTGTTTGTTTTTGAAGTATAATTGACCTATAACATTGTTTGTTCCTGTTATGCAACATAGTTATTTGATATTTCTGTACATTTCAAAATGATCACCATGATAAATCTAGTTACCATATATCATTATACAAAGATATTACATATTTATTGACTATATTCCCACACTATATATTTCATACCTGTGACTCATTTATTTTGCAGTTGGAAGTTTGTACCTCTTAATCTCCCTCACTTTTTTCTCTCCTCTTCTCACTGCCCTCCCCTCTAGCAACCACCTGTTTGTTCTCTGAATCTATGACTCTGTTTCTGTTTTGTTATGTTTGTTCATTTGTTTTGTTTATTAGATTCCACATATAAGTGAAATCATACAGTATTTGTCTTTGTCTGATTTATTTAACTTAGCATAATACCCTTTAGGTCCATCCATGTTGTTGCAAATGGCAAGATTTCATTTTTTTGTGACTGAGTAATATTCCATTGTGTGTATATCTACCTATCTATTTATCTATCTCACATCTTTATCCATTCATCTATTGATGGGCACTTAGGTCGCTTCCAATATCTTGGCTATTATAAATAATGCTGCAATGAACATAGGGGTGCGTATATCTTTTCTAATTAGTGGTTTCATTTTCTTCACATAAATACCCAGGAATGGAATTGCTGGATTGTATGGTAGCTCTATTTTTAACTTTTTTGAGGAACCTTCATACTATTTTCCATGGTGGCTGCACCAATTTACATTCCCACCAACAGTGTACGAAGGTTCCCTTTTCTCCACATTCTTGCCAACGTTTGTTATTTGTTGTCTTTTTGATGACAGCCATTCTGACAGGTATGACATGATATCTTATTGTGGTTTTGATTTGCACTTCCCTGATGATTAGTGATGTTGAGCATCTTTTCATGTGCCTGTTGGCTAGCTATATGAATTCTTTGGGTTTTTTTCCTTTGCGTTTTTAAAAAAATGTATTTATTTTATTTTTTTTAAATGTATTTATTTTATTTTTTTGGCTGTGTTGGGTCTTAGTTGCGGCATGTGGGATCTTTCATTGTGGTGCACGGGCAAGCTTCTCTCTAGTTGTGGCATGCAGGCTTAGTTGCCCTGCGGCATGTGGGATCTTAGTTCCCCAACAAGGGATCAAACCCACGTCCTCTGCATTGGAAGGCGGATTCTTAACCACTGGACCACTAGGGAAGTCCCCCTATGAATTCTTTGGAAAAATATCTGTTCAGGTCTTCTGTCCATTTTTTAACCAGGCTATTTGCTTCTTTGATGCTGAGCTGTTGTATGAGTTCTTTGTATATTTTGGATATTAACCCCTTATCAGATTTATCATTTGAAATGATTTTCTCCCATTCAGTAGGTGGCCTTTTCATTTTGTTGATAGTTTTCTTCACTGTGCAAAAGCTTTTTAGTTTGATATAGTCCCATTTGTTTATTTTTGCTTTTGTTTCCCTTCCCTGAGGAGACATATGCCCCAAAATATTACTAAGACCAGTGTCAAAGAGCATACTGCCTATGTTTTCTTCTAGAAGTTTTATGGTTTCAGGTCTTACAGTTAAGTCCTCAATCCATTTTGAGTTTATTTTTGTGCATAGTGTGAGAGAGTAGTCCAGTTTGATTCTTTTGCATTTAGCTGTCCAGTTTTCCCAACACCATTTATTGAAGAGGCTGTCTTTTCCCCATTGTATATTCTTGACTGCTTTGTTGTAGATTAATTTCCCATGTAAGTGTGAGTTCTCTGTTCTTATGGTCTGTCTCTCTCTTGGGCAGAAACTCTGTGCCCTTATACAGGAGTTAGGGATGTGGGCACTGGCCTGATTCTTCTGCTACTGTGACACTACTACTCTATGAGCAGGGCTCACAGCTGAGACAGTAGTCCCTTTTGAACTTGCCCCTTTACCCTGTAAACAAGCTGGAACAAGGGCATTTGAGACCGAACTTTCTCAGCCTGTCATGCCTGGAGTCAAGCTTCTGCCTTATCAATGGAGATTGGGTTGGGGAAAGGAGACTGGTCCTCTTGGCAGTGTTTGCCCAAAGTAGAGCTTCTGAAATATGAATCTTGGAGGAATGAGAGATGCTGTTGACTTGCCCCTCCAAAGATGAAACCATAGTGCCAGACTGGGAGCTAGATGAAGAGAGAGGCTTGTCTTCTTGGACACACGTGACTGGTGTAGGAGCTGGGGTGTTGATAAGGAAGTGTGTCATGACTCAAAGGCCACAGACTCTGTCACACCTTTTTTCGAATAGATGTTTCTCCATTTGGTGTATACCTTTAGAACAGTTTCCAGAGACTTTAAATGGTTGTTTTAAAAATAATTTTCATCATTGAGATTGTTGTTTCTCTGGGGAGAGAGCTCGCAGCATTCCTCATGCTGCAATTCTGGAAGTTGATATCCTTTATTCCTTTTTATTGCTGAATAATATTCCATAATATTATCATGTACCCTCTACCCAGTTTTCCCCAAGGGTGACAGCTTGCTAAACTGTAGTACAACATCATAACCATGGTATTAACATTGTTATAACCCACCAATTTTCTTCAGCTTTCCTCAGTTTTGCTTGTATTCATGTGTGTGTGTGTGTGTGTGTCTGTCTGTCTGTATGTGTATGTGTTTAATTCTATGCTGTTTTATCACACGTGTAGGTTCATGTATCCACCTCCAAAGTTAAGACATGGAACAGTTCCATTACCATGAGGATCTCTTATGTTTTCCTTTTATAAACATACCCACCACCCTCCTACCTCCATGCCTCTCCCTAATTCCTGATGACCACTAATCTGTTTTTTAACTCAATAATTTCATCATTTCAAAAGTGCTATATAGATGGAATCCTACAGTAAGTAACCTTGCAGGGTTAACTTTCTTTTCACTCAACATAATTCCTGCAGATTTATCTAAGTAGTTGTTTTTATCAATAGTTTGTTTCTTTTTATTGTTCCACAATATGGGTGTACCACAGTCTGTTTACCCATTCACCTGACGAAGGATATCTAGATTGTTTCTAGTTTTTGGCTACTATGATATTATGAACATTTGTGTACAGGTTTTTGTGTAAACATAAGTTTTCATTTCTCTTGGGTTAATGCCCAAGAGTGCAATTGCTGGGTCATGTGGTCATTGTATGCTTAATTTAAAAAAGAAACTACCAGTCTACTTTCCAGGGTGGTTTTGCTATTTTACATTTCCATCAGCAATATATGAGTGATCCAGTTTCTCTGCATCCTTGCTAGCATTTGGTGTTTTCACTATTTTTTATTTTAGCCATTCTGATAGGTATGTTGTAATAACTCACTATGGTTTTAATTACCATTTCCCTAATGATGTGCTTATTTGCCCTTGTATACAATCTTTAGTAAAATGTCTATTCATGTTTGTTGCACATGTTCTAATTGGATGGTTTGCTTTTTTAATTATCGAGTTTTGAGAGTTCTTTATATATTCTAGATAGGAATCCTTTGTTGGATATGTGCTTTGCAAATAACATTCCCAGTCTTTGATTTTTCATCCTCTTAAAGGTCTTATGCAGAGCAATAGTTTTTAATTTTGATGAAATTCAATTTATCAGTTTTTCCTTTTATAGACTGGGCTTTTGGTGTTTATTCGTGATGTGCCTTGGTTTGGATTTCTTTGGGTTTATCCTTTGTGGTGTTCACTCAGCTCCTTGCATGGGTAAGTTTATGTATTTCACCAATTTTAGGAAGTTTCAAACATTACTTTTTAAAATACTCTTTCAGTTGCATTCTCATTCTCTTCTCATTTTGGGACTGTGATGAAAAGAATGTTGGATTTTTCTTATTGTTCCTTAGGCATCTGAGATTCTCTTCATTTTGTTTTTAATCCTTTTTGTCTCTGTTGTTCAGATATGGTAAATTCTACTGACCTGTCCTCAAATTTACTGATTTTATCCTCTGTCATCTCCTCTCTACTATTGAGCCTATGAGGCAAGTTTTAAATTTCTGTATTGTTTTTTCCAGTTCCATAATTTCCAGTTTTTTGTAACTTCCATTTATTTTCTGGGATTTTCTATTTTTTTACTTGTTTCCAGTGAATGTGTAACTGCTTGTTGAAGCATTTTTATGATGGCTGTTTTATGATCCTTGACAGATAGTTCCAACATCTGATTCATCTTGGTGTTGGTGTTATTTGATTGTTTTTTCTCTTCACATTGTGATTTTTCTGGCTCTGATTCTTTTTATGAAGACCCAGATGATTTTTTATTGTATCTTGGACATTTTGGCTATTATGTTGAAAGACTCTGGGTCCTATTTAAATCTTTTATTTTAGCAGGCAGTTCATCCTGTTTAGGTATAGCACACTGGTCCTGGCCTGCTTTTGTAGGCTCTGGTTCCAACGATAATTTAATTTTCATAGCCTTTGCTATTCTCTCTTCATCTGCTTGGTTTATCTGGTGCTGCTTGGGTTCCCATTGTTCTCTGATGGGGCGGAAGCTCTTTTCCCAGTTCAGGCTGCCTAGTGCATGTACTATAGGTGGGGAAAGGGAGTCTCTACTCACAGGGAAGAAGAATGCTTCCTGGTCCAAGCCACTTGTGGTGGGGTCCCTCTCGCCACTGGCCTTGCCTCTCACCTATTTTGGAGGGAAGTCTCTGGCTCTGTGGGAGAGGGAGATTGCTTTCTGTCCAGGTGCTTCTTGTGGCAGGATTGCCCCCCGTCTGTGGGAGACTGAGTGGTTTCAGGCACAGACAGCTTGTTGCAATGGGATTTTCCTTGTTGGTACCCCTGAGCTGCCATGTTTCATGTCCATGGTTGGAGCAGAGGAGTCTCAGGCCCATGGGTACAAATAAGTTTCCAGGTCTAGGTCATTTGTTATGGTGGGGTACCCCTTGCTGATGCTGTCTGGCCACATATTTTCTCTCTGTGGGGGAGGAGATTCTTGGACCTGGTGTGGAAGGAGAAGCTTGCTCTGGCCACTTATTGCCAGAGTTGATCCCCATTAATCCCCCTTACCAGTGCTGCTAAGATCACTTGGGGTTGTTACTAGGGCTCTCGTTCCATCTGGGAAAGAAATGAACCTACCTGGCTTCCTTGTGTTGCTAGGTTGGGGGTCAGTTATGATAGGCCTGGGTCAACATCTGTTGGGTAGGAAATCATTAGCTGCCCTGCTGATGTGCCTTTCTTCAAGTCCTTGACTCTCTAAACAGTTCACTGTCCTCTTTCCACCTTTCATAGTTCTCTTTTTATTGCCTCATGTGTTGTTTCTAGGATTTCTAATTGCAGCAAAGAGAACAGGGATGAATTAGTCTACATCATCATGTCTGGTGTCATGGAAATCTAGGTAACTTTTAAAGAGAACCAAATACATTTTTCAGAATGAAAAATGTAATTGTTAATTTAAAATATTCAATGGATAGGTTAAATAGCAGATTAGACAAATAAAGAGACCATTAGTGATCAGAAAAGTAGATCTGAAGAAATTGCTCAGAATGCAGCAGAGAGAGAGAAAGTGATAGGAATTATAAGTGAGAAATTAAGATATGGATGATAGAATGAGAAAATCTAACATAAATCTAATTGCATTTCTAGATGGAGAGAATGCAGAAAATGAGAGAGAAAAAAAATCCAAAGAAAAATTGCTAATTTCCCTTTATTGATGAAAGACATGAATACTTAGATTCGGTAATTACAACAAATCCCAGGCAGAACAAATACAAAGAAAGCTATGTAGAGACACATTGTGGTAAAAAGATAGAGAATGTCTGAAAAGGGACCAAACAGAAATAAGGAATTATTTCCAAAGGAATGACTATTAAACTGAGAGCAGACTTCTCAAAAGCAACAAAGTCAGAAGACAGAGGGATAATACTTTCAAAGTGTCAAGGGAAAATATCTGTCAATCTAGAATATTCATCCTTGAAAAGCTAATATTGATAAATAAGGGCTAAATAAAGACTTTTTCAGATATGTAAAATCAGATGCTCACTAAAGGATCTTCTCAAACAAATTTCCAGAAAAAAGAATGAGATGAAAAAAAGAATAATGAGCAAAGAAACTTAGATAAATATAAACAACTATTACCTATGTGAAACAATATAGTGACTGAGTTGGGGAGTTTTAAAAAGGGTGGGATTAAATTACTGGACAACAATAAGCTGAGGGGGTGATCAACATTAAAGCATTAGAAGATCCTTGTATCATTTGGGAGAAAGGTAGAGATGCTGATTGAATTTAGACTTGGTTCATTTAAGTATGAATACTGAAATTTAAGTGTAACTACTAAAAGAATAGAAATGGAGCATAGAACATACCATCCAGTAGAGGGAAAAATTGAACAAGAAAACCTCAATTACTTGTAAATAAGACAGAAAAGGAGAAAAAAGAAGCATAAAAAAAATCAGAGTAAATAGAAAACATTAAATTAGATGGTATGAATAAATAAAAAGTATGTCAGTGATCAAAACAAATGTAATTAGCTGAAATCCGCCAAAGTACTGAAATTTCAAATTGATAATTAATTTTTTTCAAAATCCAGTTGTATAGTGTTACAAAGACATACCTAAAACATAAAGACCATATACTCTGGTCACAGTGCAATTAAGTTAGAAGTCAATAGTGAAAAAGTAACTTTAAAAAATATAGAGAATTTTTTAAACATTTTTATTGGAGTATAATTGCTTTACAATGGTGTGTTAGTTTCTGCTTTATAACAAAGGGAATCAGTTATACATATACATATGTCCCCATATCTCTTCCCTCTTGCATCTCCCTCCCTCCCACCATCCCTATCCCACCCCTCTAGGTGATCACAAAGCACCGAGCTGATCTCCCTGTGCTATGCAGCTGCTTCCCACTAGCTATCTATTTTACATTTGGTAGTGTGTATATTTCCATGCCACTCTCTCACTTCATCCCAGCTTACCCTTCCCCCTCCCTGTATCCTCAAGTCCATTCTCTACATCTGCACCTTTATTGCTGTCCTGCCCCTAGGTTCTTCAGAACCATTAAAAAATATATAGAAATTTTAAAAAAGATGTTTGATTAACTCATGGATCAAAGAAGGAGCCATAATGTAAATTAGAAAATATTTGTAACTGAATGCTAATAAAAATACCTCACATCAAAATCTGCAGAATTCAGCAAAGGAATAGTGTACTTAGAGACAGATTTATAGCCTAAAGTACCTTTATACAGAAATAAGAAAGAATGAGCATTTATACATTAAGTGCCCAACTTAGGAATTTAGAAAGGAAAAAATGAAATAAAGCCAAAGAAAGTAGAAGGAAAGAAATAACAAAGATAAGAGCAGGAATTAATAAAATTGAAAATGAAGCTATAATGGAGAGGATTTAACTACCAAATTGATAATTGAAAAGATTAGTTCTTTGGAAATAGATAAACCTTTGACAATGCCAGTCAATTAATGAAGAAATAAGGGGGAAAAAAATGAAAGAAGGAGGATTTCCCTGGTGGTCCAGGGGTTGAGAGTTTGTCTTGCAATACAGAGGATGCCTGGTTGGGGAACTAAGATCCCCCATGCCGCAGGGCAACTAAGTCCATGCCCCGCAAATACAGAGCCCATGTGCTCTGGAACACGAGCTCCACAACTAGAGAGAAGCCTGCACACCACAACAAAAGATCCTGTGTGCCGAAACAAAGACCTGACACAGCCAAAAATTAAATAAATAAATATTTTAAAAAATGAAAGAAGCTTCACAACTAGAAATACAGAAAACATTAAAAATAATGTTATTACCATGAACTATTTTATGACAATAATCTGAAATCTTAAACAAAATGGACAGTATCCTGGGCAAATATAACTTAACAAAAATGACTGCGGAAGAAATAGAAAACCTGAATAGACCTATAAGCCTTAAAGCAATGAGTCAAAGGTAGAATTCTACCACACTCCTCACTCCAAATCTCACAACCCAGATGATTTCACAGGTGAGTTCTCTCCACATTCAAGAAGCAGATGAATCCAATCTCACACAAAACTTGTTCAGGGAATAGAAAAATTCTCCCCCAGTTCATTTTATGGGGCTTTATAACCTTGGTAACAAAATTGACAAGAACATTTAAAAAATGGAAAAATAATAGATCAATCTCTCATATGATCATAACAAAAATCCTATACAAAATATAGTATCTCTGTGGAGAAAATGTTAAAACTTTGTTGAAAAATATTAAAGAGATCTAAATGAATAGAGAGGTATGCCATATTCATGGATAGACACACACAATATTGTAAATGTCCGTGATCTCCCAAATTAATCTATAAATTCAATACAATTCCAGTCAGAATCCCAACCAGGTTTTTCTTGGTGTAACTTAAAAAGCTGATTATAAATGTTATATCAAAAAGTAAAGGGCCAAGATTAGCAATAATCCTTTAAGATAGGTAGGTTTTGTGCCTATTTCATATATGAGAAAACTGAGGCACAGAATGGTTAAGTAATTTGGTCAGGGTCACATAACCAGTAAGCAGCAGGACCAGAACTCAAACCCAGGAAATTTGGCTCCAGATACCACACTTTTAAAATCCACACTAGGGAATTCCCTGGTGGTCCAGTGGTTAGGACTCTGCACTTTCACTGTTGAGGGTGCAAGTTCAAGCCCTGATTGGGGAACTAAGATACTGCAAGCCATGCAGCCAATCAATCAATCAATCAATCAATCAATTTTTAAAAAGGAAAAAAAATCCACACTAGATAATTTTGAAGAACAATTTGGGGGGGTTCACTCTGCCTCATATTAAGACTGACATAGAGCTATAGAGATTTAGAGAGTGGTATTGGTACAAGAGAAGACAAATAGGCCAATGGAACAGAATAGAGAATCTAGAAATAGATACAAAAGACCAGTCCTAACAAGGAAGCTATAATTAAAATTCATTCATTCAACAGATGTTTATGAAGCATCAACTATGTGGTAGGCATTAGAAATATAGCAATGAATAAGAGACAAATCTCTTCTCTCGTGGAGTTTACATTTTAGTGGAGGAAGACAGAAAATAAATATGTAAAGCTATAGAATATCCTAAGTAGTTTGCCATAGTGAAGTGGGTGCTATTGTGGCAGCAGGAAACAGTGAAATCAGCAGAAGCCCATGAGCCCTGTGGAACATATTGCTGTAGGTAATGTTGAGGCAGTGGGAGGAATGGTTGATAATTTCAGAGATCTGGAATGGGGCCAGTAGTAGCTTCTCTATTTTAGATTAAGATTGGCTGGGCAGTTGGGGCAGGAGGAGAGCCAGGCCAGGTTCCCTAAATGTTCAGCACCCCCATCGTGATGAGCAGTGTTTGGCAACAGAGATGCTTCCTTCAGGGTGTCGTTGGCAGCCTGGACCTTTCCCAAGGCATTGACCTAGTGGTGACAGGTAGTGCAGGAAAGTGACAGCAATGGCATGCTCATTATTGAGGCCATGGGATTCTGGGTGAAGCATAATAGTCATACAGGACATTTGGGTCAGCCTTTGAATGAAGGCACTAGGATATCATGTGGTACAAACAGGGGAGTGTCCTGTTAGATTTAGATATGAAGCCACCAAACATCCCTGTGGATTATATTCAGAATTTCTACTGTCCACAGAAATGAACTTCTGGAATAGCATTGTGGCAGGAATTTCTTTTTTTTTTTTTTAAGACTTGGAGATAATTTTTAAAAATTGAGGTATAGTTGAGTTACAATGTTGTGTTATTTTCAGGTGTAGAGCACAGTGATTCAGTTATATATATATATATTTTTTTCAGATTCTTTTCCATTATAGGCTATTACAAGACATTGAATATAGTTCCCTGTACTATACAGTAGGTCTTTGTTGTTTATCTATTTTATATATAGTAATGTGTATCTGTTAATCCCAATTCCCAATTTATCCCTCCCACTTTTCCCCTTCGTAACCATAAATTTGTTTTATATGTCTGTGAGTCTGTTTTGTAAATAAGTTTATTTGTATAATTTTTTTACATTCAACATATAAGTGATATCATATATTTGTCTTTCTCTGTCTGACTTACTTCACTTAGTATGATAATCTCTAGGTCCATCCATGTTGCTGCAAATGACATTCTTTCTTTTTTATGGCTGAGTTATATTCTATTGTGTATATGTACCACATCTTCTTTATCCATTCCTCTGTCGATGGACATCTAGGTTGCTTCCATGTCCTGGCTATTGTGAATAGTGTGGCAGAAATTTCAACCATACTGACCTCTTTGTTTTTTCAAACATACTTTATCATTTTTACCTCAAGGCCTTTGTGCTTGCTGTAATAATCTTCTTTCATACATTTGTGGTATTTCAACTCAAATATCACCTCTTTAAGATAGGCCTTCTCTGACTACCCTATGTAAAGTGCACCCTCAGTCACTCTCTATCACATCCCATTGCTTAATAATCTTCTTAACACTTGCCACTATCTAAAGTTATCTTGTGTATTTGTTTGCTAGTTTACTTTTCTATTTTCTACTCATATGTAATCTCTGTGAAGACAGAAACCATTTCTTTTTGGATCACTACTTTATCCCCATATAGTAAATGCTCAATAAATATTTGTTGAGGAAAGAAGGAAGGAAATGTATCTGCCAGGGGAGCAAAAGATAACTTGTCCTAGTGGAACAAGAATTTGAAGCCCTCTCTGTTGATCCTTTGGATAGATTTCAGCCTAATGTCCGTGCTTGATTGTTGCCATTAGCTGAAACCAGAAAGCAAGGACTCAAAGCTTTCTGGTCATAGAATTTACCAGGGTGAACCTGTAACATTGCCTCCACAACTCTGGTTTCTGAGAGAGGGCATTTCTCCCTATCCCCCCTCATCTCCACCACCTCCACTCCCTGCTTGTGGTTCTGGTTGTCTGGCTGCCTAGGAAGACATCATACTTCTGGCATGAACTGAATTTCTCTTTTTCCTTAGGTGTTTTCAATTGCCATGATTTAAAAACTATGTAATGTGATTAACACTTTTAATGATTTGTCTTGATGGGATGATTGTTTGTTATGTAAAATTGGGCAAAGGGGCAACTGAGTCCATTAGTCCTTTTTTTACATTGAATATTTCATTAAATACATTTTATTTCTTCTTCTTTCTTTCTTTCTTTTTTCTTTCCTTTTCTTTTCTTTTTTCTTTCTTCCTTCCTTCCTTCCTTCCTTCCTTCCTTTCTTTATTTCTTCCTTCCTTCCTTCCTTTCTTTCTTTCTTTCTTTCTTTCCTTCTTTCTTTCTTTTTTTTTTTCTCAGTATTGTGTTTGTAGTAACAAAATGGTAAGATTATATGTAAAATCTAAACTACATGCTCTGGAAACATTTTTTTTTTCACATGCATTTGGCTTAAAAGGGTAGGTGTATGAACACTTTCTGAATACAACACAGCCAAAATTTTTGTAAATCCATTTATTTTCCATTTTCATATTTGTGCTATATAGCCAAATAACATTTTAGATAAAATTGATTGACTCAATATAAACTGTTACAGTGCATACTGATTGTATATAAAAACCTTATATATGACAAGTTAAAAAAAAAAGAAAAACAGTGATGTTCTATGGTGTGAATGGTAGAGGATTGAGAAAGGGGATGCTCAAGGTAATTTTTGTAATAGGTACTGTTGACTATTCCAAGTCACTGTTTTGAATACTTTGTATTAATTCATCTAAATGTTGAACAATCCTATGAAGTATGTACTATTGTTATCATTGTCATTTTACATGTGGGGGAATGGTAGCATAGACATATCAAGTTACTTGTCCAATGTCACACAGTTGGGAAATGGTGGAGCTAGAATTTGATCCCAGGCAGTCTGACCCCAGAGACCTTTCTCTAAGCCACTACACTGGTAGTCTTCATTGCTAATAATTCTCCTTCCCACTTGGGATAATTGCCCTCAGCTGGAGACAGATGCTCAGGGGAGAAAGTAATGGGAACTTGGATCCTCTAGGGACAAAGAAGTCTCCAACCCTTGGAAGTCTCTGTTTCAATGAATGTGTGTGGGAGGTGTATGTATTAATGCATATATACATATTTATGCAAACTCATTTATTAATCCCTGCCTCAATAGCTACATATACATCAATAATATAGATTAGAAAATGTAATGGTGAAAAAATTCAATTGCCAATAGCAATAGCAAGCATAGAATGCCTAGGAATATAAATTTTACAAAAGTTTAAGACATGTATATGGAAAGTATAAATACCTAGGAATATAAATTTAACAAAAAAGTGCAAGACCCATATGAAGAAAAGTATAAAATTCTACGGAAAAATATAAAAGACTTTGATAAATAGTGAAACATACCTTGTTCTTAGATAGGAAGACTCAATATTGTAAAAGTTGCCCATTCTCTCATAATTAAACTATACATTCTCCCAATGAAAATTCCAAGAGTTTTGGGGGTTGTTTTTATTTTTTTGAAATTTAAAAAATTATTCTGAAGTTTATCTGGAAGAATAAATATTAAGGAGTAGCAAGGAAATTCTGATAAATAAAACTAAGAGAGGATTTACCCTACCAGATATTAAAATTTATTACAAAGTTACAATAATTAAGATACTGTAGCATTATCCTAGGAATAGAGAGACAGATCAGTGGAATCAAAATAGAAAATCCAGGGAGGAGCTTCAGGATGGCAGAAAAGTAAAACGTGGAGATCACCTTCCTCCCCACAAATACATCAGAAATACATCTAAATGTGGAACAACTCCTACAGAACACCTACTGAATGCTAGAAGAAGACCTCAGACCTTCCAAGAGCCGTGTGCATGACAGGCTCTTGGTGCACCAGCCGGGCATCAGGGCTGTGCCTCTGAGGTGGGAGAGCCAAGTTCAAGACATTGGTCCACAAGAGACCTCCCAGGTCCACGTAATATCAAACAGTGAAAACCTCCCAGAGATCTCCATCTCAATGCCAAGACCCAGCTCCACTCAATGACCAGCAAGCTAGAGTGCTGGACACCCTATGCCAAACAACTAGCAAGGCAGGAACACAACCCCACCCATTAGCAGAGAGGCTGCCTAACATCATAATAAGGCCACAGACACCCCAAAACACACCACCAGACGTGGACCTGCCCACCAGAAAGACAAGATCCAGCCTCATCCACCAGAAAACAGGCACTAGTCCCCTCCACCAGGAAGCCTACACAACCCACTGAACCAACCTTAGCCACTGGGGGCAGACACCGAAAACAACGGGAACTATGAACCTGCAGCCTGCGAAAAGGAGACCACAAACACAGTAAGTTAAGCAGTATGAGAAGACAGAGAAACACACAGCAGATGAAGGAGTAAGGTAAAAACCCACCAGACCTAACAAATGAAGAGGAAAGAGGCAGTCTACCTGAAAAAGAATTCAGAATAATGATAGTAAAGATGATCCAAAATCTTGGAAATAGAATGGAGAAAATAAAAGAAACGTTTAGCAAGGACCTAGAAGAAGTAAAGAGCAAATGAACAGTGATGAACAAAACAATATATGAAATTAAAAATTCTCTAGAAAGGATCAATAGCAGAATAACTGAGGCAGAAGAATGGATAAGTGACCTGGAAGATAAAATAGTGGAAATAACTACTGCAGAGCAGAATAAAGAAAAAAGAATGAAAAGAATAGAGGACAGTCTCAGAGACCTCTAAGACAACATTAAACACACCAACATTCGAATTATAGGGATCCCAGAAAAAGAAGAGAAAAGAAAGGGACTGAGAAAATATTTGAAGAGATTATAGTTGAAAACTTCCATAATATGGGAAAGGAAATAATCAAGTCCAGGAAGAGCAGAGAGTTCCATACAGGATAATTCCAAGGAGAAGCACACCAAGACACATATTAGTCAAACTATCAAAAATTAAATACAAAGAAAAAATATTAAGCAGCAAGGGAAAAACAACAAATAACATACAAGGGAATCCCTATATGGTTAACAGCTGATCTTTCAGCAGAAACTCTGCAAGCCAGAAGGGAGTGGCAGGACATATTTAAAGTGATGAAGGGGAAAAACCTACAATCAAGATTACTCTACCCAGCAAGGATCTCATTCTATTTGATGGAGAAATTCAAAGCTTTACAGACAAGCAAAAGCTAAGAGAATTCAGCACCACCAAACCAGCTTTACAACAAATGCTAAAGGAACTTCTCTAGGCAGGAAACACAAGAGAAGGAAAAGACCTAGAATAACAAACTCAAAATAATTAAGAAAATGGTAATAGGAACATACATATCGATAACTACCTTAAATGTAAATGGATTAAATGCTCCAACCAAAAGACATAGACCGGCAGAATGGATACAAAAACAAGGCCCATATATATGCTGTGTACAAGAGACCCACTTCAGACCTAGGGACACATACAGACTGAAACTGAGGGGATGGAAAAAGATATTCCATGCAAATGGAAATCTAAAGAAAGCTGGAGTAGCAATTCTCATATCAGACAAAATAGACTTTTAAACAAAGACTATTACAAGACACAAAGAAGGACACTACATAATGATCAAGTGATCAATCCAAGAAGAAGATATAACAATTGTAAATATTTATGCACCCAACATAGGAGCAGCTCTATACATAAGGCAAACACTAACAGCCATAAAAGGGGAAATCGACAGTAACACAATCATGGTAGGGGATGTTAACACCCCACTTTCACTAATGGACAGATCATCCAAAATGAAAATAAATAAGGAAACACAAGCTTTAAATGATATATTAAACAAGATGGACTTAATTGATGTTTATAGGACATTCCATCCAAAAACAACAGAACACACTTTCTCCTCAAGTGCTCATGGAACATTCTCCAAGATAGATCATATCTTGGGTCACAAATCAAGCCTTGGTAAATTTAAGAAAATTGAAATCGTATCAAGTATCTTTTCTGACCACAATGCTATGAGACTAGATATCAGTTACAGGAAAAAATCTTTAAAAAATACAAACACATGGAGGCTAAACAATACAGTACTTCATAACCAAGAGATCACTGAAGAAATCAAAGAGGAAATCAAAAGATACCTAGAAACAAATGACAGTGAAAACATGACAACCCAAAACCTATGGGATGTAGCAAAAGCAGTTCTAAGAGGGAAGTTTATAGCAATACAATCCTACCTTAAGAAACAAGAAACATCTCAAATAAACAACATAACATTACACCTAAAGCAATTAGAGACAGAACAAAAAAACCTGAAAGTTCGCAGAAGGAAAGGAATCATAAAGATCAGAGCAAAAATAAATGAAGAAGAAATGAAGGAAACAATAGCAAAGATCAATAAAACTGAAAGCTGGTTTTTGAGAAGATAAACAAAATTGATAAACCGTTATCCAGACTGATTAAGAAAAAAAGGGAGAAGACTCAAATCAATAGAATTAGAAATGAAAAAGGAGAAGTAACAACTGATACTGCAGAAATAGAAAGGATCATGAGAAATTACTACAAGCAACAATATGCCAATAAAATGGACAACCTGGAAGAAATGGACAAATTCTTAGAAATGCACAACCTTCCAAGACTGAATCAGGAAGAAATAGAAAATATGAACAGAGCAATCACAAGCACTGAAATTGAAACTGTGATTAAAAATCTTCCAATGAACAAAAGCCCAGGACCAGATGGCTTCACAGGTGAATTCTATAAAACATTTAGAGAAGAGCTAACACTCATCCTTCTCACACCCTTCCAAAACATAGCAGAGGAAAGAACACTTCCAAACTCATTCTACGAGGCCACCATCACCCTGACACTGAAACCAGACAAAGGTGTCACAAAGAAAGAAAACTACAGGCCAATATCACTGAACATAGATGCAAAAATCCTGAACAAAATACTAGCAAACAGAATCCAACAGCACATTAAAAGGATCATACAACATGATCAAGTGGGGTTTATCCCAGGAATGCAAGGCTACTTCAATATACGCAAATTAACCAATGTGATGCACCATATTAACAAATTGAAGGAGAAAAACCATATGATCATCTCAATAGATGCAGAGAAAGCTTTCCACAAAATTCAACACCCATTTATGATAAAAACCCTCTAGAAAGTAGGCATAGAGGGAACCTTCCTCAACATAATAAAGGCCATATATGACAAACACACAGCCAACATCATTCTCAATGGTGAAAAACTGAAACCATTTCCACTAAGATCAGGAACAAGGCAAGGTTGTCCACTCTCACCACTATTATTCAACATAGTTTTGGAAGTTTTAGCCACAGCAATCAGAGAAGAAAAAGAAATAAAAGGAATCCAAATCGGAAAAGAAGAGGTAAAGCTGTCACTGTTTGCAGATGACATGATACTATACATAGAGAATCCTAAAGATGCTACCAGAAAACTGCTAGAGCTAATCAATGAATTTGGTAAAGTAGCACGATACAAAAGTAATGCACAGAAATCTCTTGCATTCCTATACACTAATGATGAAAAATCTGAAAGAGGAATTAAGGAAACACTCCCATTTACCATTGCAACAAAAAGAATAAAATAGCTAGGAATAAACCTACCTAAGGAGACAAAAGACCTGTATGCAGAAAACTGTAAGACACTGATGAAAGAAATTAAAGATGATACAAATAGATGGAGAGATATACCATGTTCTTGGATTGGAAGAATCAACGTTGTGAAAATGACTCTACTACCCAAAGCAATCTACAGATTCAATGCAATCCCTGTTAAACTACCAGAGGCATTTTTCACAGAAATGGAACAAAAAATTTCACAATTTGTATGGAAACACAAAAAAACCCCGAATAGACAAAGCAATCTTGTGAAAGAAAAATGGAGCTGGGGGAATCAGGCTCCCTGACTTCAGACTGTACTACAAAGCTACAGTAATCAATACAGTATGGTACTGGCACAAAAACAGAAATATAGATCAATGGAACAGGATAGAAAGCCCAGAGACAAACCCACGCACATATGGTCACCTTATCTTTGATAAAGGAGGCAAGAATATTCAGTGGAGAAAAGACAGCCTCTTCAATAAGTGGTGCTGGGAAAACTGGACAGCTACACATAAAAGAATGAAATTAGAACAGTCCCTAACACCATACACAAAAATAAACTCAAAATGGATTAAAGACCTAAATGTAAGGCCAGACACCATCAAACTCTTAGAGGGAAACATAGCAGAACACTCTATGACATAAATCACAGCAAGATCCTTTTAGACCCACCTCCTAGAGAAATGGAATAAAAAACAAAAATAAATAAATGGGACCTAATGAAACTTAAAAGCTTTTGCACAGCAAAGAAACTGTAAACAAGACGAAAAGACAACCCTCAGAATGGGAGAAAATATTTGCAAATGAAGCAACTGGCAAAGGATTAATCTCCAAAACATACAAGCAACTCATGCAGCACAATATCAAAAAAACAAACAACCCAATCCAAAAATGGGCAGAAGACCTAAATAGACATTTCTCCAAAGAACATATACAGATTGCCACAAACACATGAAAGAATGCTCAACATCATTAATCATTAGAGAAATGGAAATCAAAACTACAATGAGATATTATCTCACACCGGTCAGAATGGCCATCATCAAAAAATCTAGAAACAATAAATGCTGGAGAGGGTGTGGAGAAAAGGGAACCCTCTTGCACTGTTGGTGGGAATGTAAATTGATACAGCCACTATGGAGAACAGTATGGAGGTTCCTTAAAAACCTAAAAATTGAACTACCATACGACCCAGCAATCCCACTACTGGGCATATACCCTGAGAAAACCGTAATTCAAAAAGAGTCATGTACCACAATGTTCATTGCAGCTTTATTTACAATAGCCAGGACTTGGAAGCAACCTAAATGTCCATCGACAGATGAATGGATAAAGAAGATGTGGCACATATATACAATGGAATATTACTCAGCCATAAAAAGGAACTAAATTATTTGTAGTGAGGTGGATGGACCTAGAATCTGTCATACAGAGTGAAGTACGTCAGAAATAGATAAACAAATACCGTATGCTAACACATATATATGGAATCTAAAAAAAAAAAAAAGGTCATGAAAAACCTAGGGGCAGGACGGGAATAAAGATGCAGACCTCCTAGAGAATGGGCTTGAGGATACGGTGAGGGGGAAGGGTAAGATGGGACAAAGTGAGAGAGTGGCATGGACATATATACACTACCAAATGTAAAATAGATAACTAGTGGGAAGCAGCCGCATAGCACAGGGAGATCAGCTCGGTGCTTTGTGACCACCTAGAGGGGTGGGATGGGGAGGGTGGGAGGGAGGGAGATGCAAGAGGGAAGAGATATGGGGATATATGTATATGTATAACTGATTCACTTTGTTATAAAGCAGAAACTAACACACCATTGTTAAGCAGTTATACTCCCATAAAGATGTTAAATAAAAAAAAAAGATTTTCCACCTCACTCATAGAGAAAAGCAAATTAAAATTCATACTGAGAAATTTATCCATATTGATTAATTAATTGAAACAAATGCACCCCACCAATGCAAAACATTACTGATAAGGAAAACTATATGCAGGGGTGGAAAGAGGGAGTGGGTATATGGAACTCACTGTACTATCTGCTCAATTATTCTGTACATCTAAAACTGTAATAATATAATAAAGTCTGTTAATTATTTTTAATCATGCAAAAATAAAATAGAAAATCCAGAAAAAGCCAAATGTGTAATTTATTGTGTTATAAAAGTCACAGCAGTTTTCTAGGGAAAAGAAATATTCAATAAACACTATTGGGACTACTAGCTAATTATTTAGAAAATAGAGCTGGAGTAGTGCTTATCTCTTTATACCATACAAATTTGGGGTATAAAAATATAAAATTTGAACAAAAATGAAACCATAAACCCAGTAGAAGGAAACATGAGCGAACATTTCTATAATCTCAAGGTAGCAGAAGCCTTTTCAAGCATGATTTGAAATGAGCAAACCATAAAGGGAAGATCGACAGATTTGACTACATAAAAATGCAAAATTTCCATGCAGCAGAAAGTGCCATAAACAAGATTTAAAGACAATGACAAATTGGAAAAGAGCACATGTGACAGATAAAGGTTAATTTCCTTCATCTAACAACCTTTTAAAGAGATAAATATTCCAGTAGAAAAATGGGCAAAGGACACGAACAGGAAAATCATGCAAGAAAAATATCCATGGGCAAAAAACCTGTGAAAAGCTGTTTAACATCACCTTTAATCAAAACAATGTAAATAAGAACCACAGTAAGATGGACTATGTCACCTTTTGGTTTATCAAATATATAAAAATAGACTTCATTTTCTCAGAAAAGTTTCAAATCTACGGAATAATTGAGAAGACATTACAGAGATTCCTATAATTCTGCACGTGGTTTTCTTTATCATCAACATATTACATAAGTTTGGAACTTTTTTTAAAATTAATGAACCAATACATTAACCAAAGTCCAAAGTTTCTTCAGAGTTCCTTAGTTTTTCCCTAATGTCCTTTTTCTGTTTCAGGGTCCCAGCTGGGATCCCACATTACAGGTAGTTGTCACGTCTCCTTAGGCTTCTCTTGTCTGTGGCAGGTTTTCAGACTTTCCTTGAGAACTCTGGAGTACTGGTCAGGTATTCTGTAGGATGTCCCACTATTGGAATTTGTCTGATGTTTTTCTTAGACAGGAGATAAGATAAAACTGGAGTTATGGATTATTGGGAGGAAGAGCACACTTTAAGTGCCATTTTCATCACATCATATCAAGGATACATACTATCAGCATGATTTTTATCTGTTGATGTTGACCTTCCTGAGGTGGTGTTTATCAGGTGGTGTTTATCTCCACTGTAAACTTACTCTTTTGCTCTCCTTTCTCTACTGCAGTGGTCCCCAGGGACCGGTTTCAGGGAAGACAATTTTTCCACAGACTGGAGTAGGGGGAATGGTTTGGGATGATTCAAGCACATTATATTTATTGTGCACTTTACTTCTAGTTATATTACATTGTAATATATAATGAAATAATTACACAACTCACCATAATGCAGAATCAGTGGGAGCCCTGAGCTTGTTTTCCTGCAACTAGATGGTCCCATCTGAGGGTGCTGGGAGACAGTGACACCCGAAGTGTGTTGCTTGTGTCCAGTCTACTCTGTAATCTCGTTTCGGTTGCTGTCACTGCAGAAAACCCTGCTTCACAAAGATAGGATGTTGGAAATGGGAGCAGGCTTTTCAGTGCTTTTGTGGCAATCTCAGGATATTCTGCCTTGACTTTAATCTGGAACTTATGGAGATTTGAAGTTGTCTCAAACACACTTTTAAGGCCACCATCATTTGTGATCTTAAGCAGTTGATCCTCTTCTAGCACGGACAAAGTCGATTCACCTGGCTTATTCACAAATGGGTCACGGATACATTCCTTCCCAGTTCGGGGGTCTTTTGTGGTTGGGAAGTAATGCTCAAACTCTTTTTTTTTTTACTTAAAAAAATTTATTTATTTATTTATTTATTGGCTGCGTTGGGTCTTCGTTGCTGCCCGGGCTTTCTCTAGTTGTGGCGAGCGGGGGCTACTCTTCGTTGTGGTGCGCAGGCTTCTCATAGAAGTGGCTTCTCTTGTTGTGGAGCACGGGCTCTAGGTGCCCAGGCTTCAGTACTTCTGGCACACAGGCTCAGTAGTTGTGGTGCACGGGCTTAGCTGCTCTGCGGCATGCGGGATCTTCCTGGACCAGGGATCGAACTCGTGTCCCCTGCATTGGCAGGCAGATTCCTAACTACTGCACTACCAGGGGAGTACCCTCAAACTCTTTTGAAAGCTGAGATAGGTGATCATTTACCAGCTGGGAGAAAGAAGGCCCTGGCTCAGTCTCTTTCAAAATCTCTGCGAATGTTTGAAACATGTCAAAAATCCCAACATTCACTCATTGCCCCCATAATTCCAGTTTGGCTTTGAATGCAGCCACTTTATCTGCCGACTTGAACACAGTTGTCGTTCTCCTCTGAAGTGACAGATTGAGTTCGTTGAGCAGGTTGAATATGTCACACAAGTATGCAAGTTTTGCGACCCATTCTGTGTCACTGAAATGTGCTGCCAGTGGTGACTGTTTTCTAAAAGAAATCTCTGGAGCAGCTCTCATAACTCAAAAACTCTGGCCAGTGATCTACCTTTAGAAAGCCATCTCACTTCTGTGTGTAAGAGAAGACGTGTGTGCTCCGCGTCCATCTCCTCACAGAGCTGCGCAAACAGACGTGAGTTAAGGACACGTACATTAATGTGGTTGATAATTTTAATCACATCCTGCAAAACGTTGTTAAGTTCAGGTGACATTTTTCAGCTAGCCAGCATTTCTCTATGGATGACACAGTGCGTAGACTTACATTCAGAAGCGACCACTTTGACCTGAGTAGTGAAACCAGAAAGTCGTCCAGTCGTGGCAGCCGCTCTGTACATGCATATATCGACACAAAATGACCAATTCAGTTTTCCTGATATGCAATCACTCAAAGACTTGAATAGCTCTGCAGCTGTGGTGTTGGTTGGCAACAAAAGTGCACATCCTCTTGAAAAATGTATCGCACAAAAACAAGCATTGTTGCCTCGTTGTCAACATCAGTAGACTCGTCAACCTCGATTGCGTACCAGTAGACTCATTAATCCTCTCTAACAATTGTGCCTCAATATCCTCTGCTATTTCATCAGTTCGTCTAGTTATGGTGCTAGCTGAAAGAGGAACACATGCCACCTTCTTTTTTTTATGTTTATTTATTTAATTTATTTTTAACAGATACAAACTATTTACTATACATAAAATAGATAAGCAACAAGGATTTACTGTATAGCACAGGTAATTATACCCAATATCCTGTAATAAACTATAATGGAATATAATCTGCAAAAAAACTGAATCACTGTGCAGTACACCTGAAACTAACACAATATTGTAAATCAACTATACTTTAATAATAAAATAAACTTCTATCAAAAAAAAAAAGAAAATAGCTGGATTCTCATATCCACTTTTGCATTCACTCTGTTGCGATTTGTTGTTTGGGTTGAAAAATATGAAGAAAATCCACCCTCACTCAGATATGTAGTTGGAAAAAGGAGAATTTTAATAGCCTTTTCAGATAGTATGGAGATACTTCTTTAATTTCACACCAAAATTTGCGAGTACTAGTTTCTTAAAGATTAGTTACTATGTGAAATTTGGAACTATATCAATGAACTTTTATACTCCATTTCATCAAAATCCATTGGTCTATCTTACACTTTGAATGGATCGTTTACCCAAGCATGATTTTGTAACATTGTGCATTGGCCATGCAGAAAAATTGACTTGCTGATTTAAGCAGATCTTTCTTTCTTTTTTTTAAATATCTTTATTGGAGTATAATTGCTTTACAATGGTTTGTTAGTTTCTGCTTTATAACAGAGTGAACCAGCTATACATATACATATATCGCCTCCCTCTTGCGTCTCCCTCCCACCCTCCCTATCCCACCCCTCTAGGTGGTCACACAGCACCAAGCTGATCTCCCTGTGCTGTGAGGCTGCTTCCCACTAGCTATCTATTTTACATTTGGTAGTATATATAAGTCCACGCCACTCTCTCACTTCGTCCCAGCTTACACTTCTCCCTCCCCGTGTCCTCAAGTCCATTCTCTATGTCTGCATCTTTATTCCTGTCCTGCCCCTAGGTTCTTCAGAACCATTTTTTTCTTTTTTTAGATTCCATATATATGTGTTAGCATACAGTATTTATTATTCTCTTTCTGACTTACTTCACTCTGTATGACAGACTCTAGGTCCATCCACCTCATTACAAATAACTCAATTTCATTTCTTTTTATGGCTGAGTAATATTCCATTGTATATATGTGCCACATCTTCTTTATCCATTCATCTGTCGATGGACACTTAGGTTGCTTCCATGTCCTGGCTATTGTAAATAGAGCTGCAATGAACACTGTGGTACATGACTCTTTTTGAATTATGGTTTTCTCAGGGTATATGCCCAGTAGTGGGATTGCTGCGTCATATGAAAGTTCTATTT